>NC_084971.1:5069111-5369111 GCF_963691925.1 Scomber scombrus | reverse complement strand
GTATTTTGTGAAAAAACGAAGGGGCGGGACTTGCGTGTCGTCGTCACGTCCGCAAACTATTTACGCATTTCCGTCAGCTTCTACACCGCGCCACAGAGGGAAAGTAGCTGTTTTACCACCGTCTGCCGGAACCCAAAGTTCTTTGTTTGTATTCAGCTTCAGGTCAAAAAAAAGCTTGAACGCCACGATGTCCGATAAGATGAGCATGTCTCTGGATGACATTATCAAGCTGAACAAGAAAGGAGGTAGTGGCGGCGGCGGCGGCGGCCGCGGCCGGGGAGGCGGCGGAGCATCGTCCGGCTCGGGTGGAAGTTCAGGTCGGGCCGGTGGTGGATGGTCGAGATCGGTGCGGAGTCGACCGAATAACTTCAACCGCGACCGGAACAACAGAGGCACGCCGTACACCAGGGTATGAAAGTGAAACGCGTTGAATGGAGGCGGAAGAAACGTGTCCATACGTTATTTATCGTGTTGTTCATTTACAGCCATGCTAACACGATAACAGGCTTCCGTTACCGGTGTGTGTTTTAATGACGGAGCTTTCCATGGAAGCTAACTGTCCGCTAATGAGTTCACATACCTACATTGAATGTTTCTGTGGGATGTTTACTATAACCACGTGTCACGCTTACTGATCACCACTGACCAGAGGCAACAGGTCTGAACAGATTTTAAAACCATGTGCCTTGAGTGAGAGACTGGCGCTTTTATCAAGATGGCCGCTTTGTGCCACTGGAGAAGCGGTCTCTTGTAAAGTTATTAGGATTAGGAATTGGTAGCTTATAGTGTGCCACCATTACCCAGGTGTGTTTTTTTTATTCGAAGACTTAGTTGAATATGTTTAAATGTATTTAAAGCTGCCACCTTCAATCCTTTGTTCTTTGTCTTGTCCAGTCCAAACTTTCTTCATCACCACATCATTAGGAGGTGTTTTTCTCTGTTGCAGAAGAAATGCAGATTTCCCACCTTTTTAAGAAGACACTTCTCTGGAGTCACTAGTAGTTTTTAAAAGTGGAAATGACCATACTGGCTGTTTAATGTTATCTGACTTGTGCAAAACACCACAACAACATAGGCTATACAAAGTGTGGTCAGTCCTGCTAGACCCACATCTTTTCCTTTCCTTTTATTACTTTATTAGTCCCACAATGGGGAAATTTGCATTGTTACAGCAGCAGTGGACAGCAAAATAGAGCAGCAATAAGAAAAGAATAAAGGACAATAAATAAGTACAAAAAAAGAACAATACTTGTCTTACTGTTGGTTCTTCCTTTGTATCATCAGTAGAGCTGGGTATTGGTACTCAATACCTCTTTAAGGTATCAATCAAAATACATCAATACCAAGTAGTATCAAAACGTCTCCCATCAAACGATACCTACAATCGATCATTTTGGACCAAGTGCTGAAAATATGACTATTTGTATGCTCACAGCCAATCAACACAGGCGTTGTACGATTTAATGCGACATGTGATTGGCCCACTGCCACAGCAGCTACAACCCGTCTGTGGTGATGAAGTCACGTTGAATTTGAGTTAGCGTGTATAGCAGTTTAGCAGCCAAGAGGCCAGCTAAACGCGGTAAAGTGTGGCTACACTGGATGAAAGCTAGTGCACAAAATGTGTAATGGGTATCGAATGAAGTAATGAATTGGTATCAGTGTCACTTTAAGGGTACTGGTATCATAATATTTTAAATGGTACCAAGCCCTCATCAGATTAATCATGTATTTTATAGACTCTAACCAAAACCACTATTTTGCATACATTTGACTTTGGGGTTGAGTAACATTGTTGTAGCTATCTGAACATGACCACACCCCATTGTGAAATGTTAAGCTGAAACTGTTAACATTTAAAAAGGAACCTAAAGACAATTTTTCTTTTGTTGCTCTTCACAGCCCAGAGAGCTGCCAGACAAATGGCAGCATGACATGTTTGAGGAGCAAGTCCAGTCCAGTGGACGCAGAGTACCAGAGAGAAGCGAAAGAAATGAAAGAAGTGAAGAAAACACTGGCAAGCTGCTAGTTTCCAATCTGGACTTTGGCGTCTCTGACACCGATATGAAGGTAATTCACTAAAAATGATCCTTGATGATGCTTTGAAGCATCATCAAGGATCTTTGCTAGCTTTGAAGCATTGAGAGTGTGACTGACATTACTGTTTTGCTCTGCAGGAGCTGTTTGAAGAGTTTGGGGAAATAAAGAAGGTATCCGTACACTATGACCGGTCCGGTCGCAGTAAAGGGACTGCAGATGTTCACTTTGTAACAAAGGCCGACGCACTCAAAGCCATGAAGCATTACAACGGTGTCCCACTTGATGGTGAGGATTCAGTTCTCGTGCTACAGTGGCGTTATCATACTTTGGGTACTACTTTAGAAGCACTTGGAAGAAATTTACCGTTTCATGTGTTTCCACTTGTTTCCCCGTCATATTCAGGCCGTCCCATGAAAATCCAGCAGATGACTTCAGAGGTCGACACACAGAGTAGACCGTCTACTCAAAGGTATGTCCATATAAAAGTGGTTATTCATTCTGAATGTATGAATAAACCATAGATTTTTGGATGTTTGTGTATTGTGGGGAAAAACATTTATGTAGAAAGCTTGCTTTATTAACAGTCACAAATGCAGTTGCGATTGTAGGTTACTAGTGACTTGGGTGGTATTATGGTATACTTTTTACTATACTATTTATGGTATTTAGAAAATCTTGAAGGTATGATTTTTCCAATACCGTCAAAAATATACAGATGCACCTCTTTCTGTTAAACTGAAATGGAGATGCTGTATTGAGGTGGTGTATTGCTGTGCACAACTTAGGCCACCAGAGGTCAGTCCCTTCTGGTGGAACAGACTGCTGAACTGAGAAAGATTGCAACTGTGATTGAATCATGAAAATATTGTCGCACATAACCTTATCACAAGATTACTTTTTCCAACTACAAGCAGTTTATTAGTGGCATGATGTTATTCAACGGTCAGTTTGCCACCCGCACATTATCTCTGTACAGCCCACTGATGTGCTGATCCGTGCCGTTGCAACAAGTATCATCGGGTCCTCCAGCAAGAGTCTGTGGAAGAAGGCGCTTATTTCCTACCTGTTCATTATTCTATTGGTCATAAGTACTTAAACCCAGCAAGACTTGTCTAAGTAGGCTAATTGCATATTAGACGCACAGCTTTGTAGGCTAGACAGTCTCATATATGTTTACAATGACTCCTATCACCAGCCGCTCAGCTTTTATGGTAAATGGACTGTATTTGTATAGAGCCTTTTTGTAGTCTTCCGAGCACTCAGGGAGCTTTACACGCCACATTCACCCATTCACAACTCACCCTTACTGGGAGTCCACATGGGAAGTGAGTTATGAGCGGCGCAGCAGCCGGACAAGCTACCTTTACCAGGCTGACTGACAGCAGAAATGTACTGAACCAAAATAGTTTGCATGTTGGCTCCACCGGAAGAAAGCGACAGTGTTTTGTATCTATTAATCCATTGATTGACTCATTATTTCCCAGCCTACTGTAGTGAGTGAGGGGAATCTGTCTGTAGTGAAACAGATGAGCTCACAGACAGACCGGGAGCCTTAATCAATCAATGTAAATATGGTTAAGTTAAAACAATCTAAATACATACAGCAGAATATTTATGCAGCACTGACTGATGGTAGAAGCTACTGTATTTTTGTTTGTTTGGGGTTTTTTTAAAATCTCATTTTTGGGGCTTTTCTTGCCTTTATGTAATAGTGGATGGCATAGAGGCCAACAGGAAACAGAGAGAGAGAAAGAGAGAAGGGGGGGAGTGACCTGCAGCAAAGGTACCTTGCTGGAGTCAAATCAGATCGCTGCGATTATGTGGCATGCACGGTAACCACTTGGCTACCAAAGCGCTCCGGCTGGTCTTTTTTTACACAAATACCGACATACAGTATACCCCAGTGAATTTTTGGGAAGATATGAAAAAATAGATATCGCCCAAGCCTTGTTACTATAATAATTATCTGTAAAATGAGATCTCATCTAAAAAAAATGACTTTGTGCTTTTGCAGTTCAAACAGAGGGTTCGACAGGAGCAGGCTTGGTCAACCCAAGTTTGAAAGGAACGAAAGGAATGACAGGACTGAAAGGACTGAAAGGAATGACAGGAGTGAAAGGAGTGAACGGAGGCAAGGTGGCGGCGGCAGAGGCTCCAGAGGGCGAGGAAGGGGAGGCGGAAACAGACCCCAACTTACTGCAGAAGAGCTGGATGCCCAGTTGGATGCTTACAATGCCATGGTATGTACCTGTTAAATCCTTCATTTACTCTATTCTTTCTTCTGCTGTGAAGATCTGATGCTGATCTTGTTTCTTATCTTTCAGTCTCAGATGGACACCAGTTAGAAGCACTTGGACAGAAACCTGCACCAGTCTGGTTTTGTTTTTTGTTTTTTTTAAACATTGGACGTGATGGATTGGACCTCATTACACTTGTTTTGAAGCCATTGTATTTTACGGACCAATACGTTCTATCAGTTTTAATATTTCTCTATATTTTTGTGACCATGTTTTCTGGGATGTTCTATGTTTTAAGGATTTTTTGCACCAAGGCCATCAGCTTCTGTGCTTTTCCAAATGAACGGAGAATAGCCTTAAATCATGCAACATCAGTGATTTTTTTCTTTTTTTTTTCTCAGCGGTTTGATAGACTGTTAAATGTGATGTTTAAAATGTTATTGTACATCAGTTCTGTCACTTGGTACTGTATACTTGACATATGGACATATTTCCAAGGGTTTTGTACATAAATGCAGTATATATACTGGATCATCTGGTGTTTGTTTGTTTATTAAGACATTTCTCAGAGTGCCGTTGCTCCTCTCTGTGAAAGTGTAAGCCGTGAAAAAATTGGGCAAAAACAATATATGACCAAATGAAAACAATTGTCCTGTAAGAACATTTTTTTAAATTTATTTTTCAATTGAATTGAAAACATCTCCAGCAAGGATAAAAGGACAGATTCACATTTTTAACAGTATATACAGTTGCAAAACAATTTATTTAACCCCCACTGCAAATAAGGTTTATTGGCAAAATGTACAAACTAGCAGCTGTTTGCAATAAACAAATCAAACAAGAACAATTTAAATAGCTCAACACAACTAATATTACAAGTGGTTTCTCCAAATTCAACACAAAATGCCACTTTTAATGACCACTGCAGTCTCAAAATTATTCAACCCCTTCATGACAAGCATCTTTAGTACATAGTAGAGCATCCTTTTGCTGTTATGAGCTGCTGCAAATGTGATGCATAGCCACACACCAGCATCTGGCAGCGTTCCTGAGGTATCTTCAGTTCACTAATATTCTTGGGTTTGTGTGCTGCAACTGCCTTTTTCAAATCCCACCAGAGATTGTCAATGGGGTTCAAGTCAGACAACTGTGATGGCCACTGTAGTATCTTCCAGGACTTCTTCTGAAACCAAGCCTTGGTGGACTTTGAGGTATGCTTGGGATCATTGTCCTGTTGGAAGGTCCAATGACATCCAAGCTTCAGCTTCCTCACAGACGGTATGACATTTTCTCCCAGGATTTCCTGATACTTGATTGAATCCATCTTGCCCTCCACACGCTGCAGGTTCCCAGTGCCAGAGGAAGCAAAGCAGCCCCAGAGCATCACTGAGCCATCGCCATGCTTCACTGTAGGCAGGGTGTTCTTTACAGCGTCTGCTTCATTCTCCCTCCTCCAGACATACCGCTGATCCATGCTGTATCTCTAGGAACATTAAGTGCCTTTGCTATCTTTTTGTATCCCTTTCCTTGTTTGTGCAAGGCAATGATCTTTACTCTGAATGTTTTGGACAATTATCTTGACGTAGCCATATTTCTAACATGCAATGAAACGTCACCGTCAACAGTCCAGGTATTTGAGGGGTTCTATCTCAAGCACACCTGATGCAACTAATGAAGCCCTTGATATGTTGCATCAGGTGTGCTTTAGACCACACCTGATTTGCAAATGTGTGCTCATACGAAGAATTCTATTCAGGGGGTTGAATATTTTTGAAACTGCAGTAGTCATTGAAAGTAGGATTTAGTGTTGAATTTGGATAAAATCCTTGTAATATTAGTTTTATTTAACTATTTAAACTGTTCTTGTGTAATTTGTTTATTGCAAACACCTGAACAATTTAAAAAATGTGCCAATAAACCTAAAATGCAATGGGGGTTGAATAATTTTGATTGCAACTGTAAGTATATTTTATTGACATGTCCACAAACACAACCAGTCAAACGTTTGAGAGACACCCTCTAATTCACTTGAATGGGAAATTGTGTCAGAACTATTGACTTGTACTAAGATCATTTTTCCAATGTGATTCTAATGGAAGTGATAGGGACAACATTCTCAGTCCTCCTCCTGTGGAAAAATCCATTTTTATCATTTTACCTAATCCTTATATCAAAATAATCTGTATTGGCCAAGCATGTTTACACATAAAAATAATTTGACTCTCGTCTACTGACTCTAAATATTTATACAGAATAACATTCAGAAATATATACAAAGAAATACTATAAATGGGTGAAAGGTCTACAGTGCTGAGGTGGATTTTAATTAATGAAAGAACATGATGTTAAGATACATATAGTAGGTCATATATGAGGATTCAGCTGTCCTGAGTTAGTCAAATCAGGGGGGTATCTTCCAGAGTTACTGCTATATTGAAATTATTCATTATATATAAGTATGTGGGATGAAAGACATATCCTTAAATTGCAGAGTACATCATGTTTAAGAGGAGAAAACTGTGTCTCTCATATCTTACGCTACATATTACACTGTTTCAAGAGTGAAGATTCAGTAAGGGGTCAATGAGTTTGTCTGAAAACTGAATTTTGATAGTGCGCGCCCCTTCGTACAACGTGCGCGGACCTGTTCCCGGACGCACGGGGCGGCGCCGGCAATCCCGTTGTCCGCCATACTTGCACAGCAGCGCAGAGCTACGAACGCACTTACCGCAAAGGCTCCGGGAAACACTACTGCTTTTAATATAAAGGTAGGTCCTCTCAGTCTCTGCCGCAGCGAGAAACAGCGTCTCTAGAACATTGTTAACCGGCACACACCGTAAAAAAGCGTTTTTATTTCCCTTCCGCCCTCCGTTAAGTGATGATAACTTGTCCGGCTAATGTTAGCCCGCAGGCTGTGGTTAGCTTGGTTGGATTGTTCCCAGAAAAGCAGCAGCTAGCCACTTGTCTTTCTCTTCAGTCCCACCCTGAAGGAAAGGGTCGGCGCCAAGAAAAGTTGAGACCCATTGTTAAATAGAAATGCTTTTTTTTTCTTTTTCCCATTTATCACTTGGACTCGTTAACATGTTGAGCCGGTGAAGGGAAAAGCTGCCGGTATTCAGGGAGAGCAAGCCTTCACAGTCATGACATGTTACTGTTTCATCTGTACGGCAGCTGCATCAGCCTCCTGACTCTCCCGTGCTCTATAACGCTGCATAATATAAGCAACATTTGTAAATGTAACTTTATCTTCATAGCTAATTTTTTCCACCTAGAAAATATTAATTTAAGTTTTTGCACTGATTTCTAAAATAATCTGTGATTGATAACTTTGATGTGTCAGGGGAAAAAAATCTTGAGTTATGCATTTACTTATATTATATATACATATGTTATATAACTAAGTATTTTATTAATATTCTCCTATTTAATTCTGTAGTAGGTGACATTTAATCTTTGGATCAGACCTGCAGGAAGAGACTGGACAGATGGTGCTGTAGCCCTGCAGCTTGTTAGTGTTTAACATTGAAATTGATTTACTGTAAAGAAGGCCAGGCCAGACAGAACAGGTAAACTTAAGTGAGTCACACTCCAGCCTCCTGCACACTGTTTATGTGGATTTGAAGTTTCTAGCTTCCTGTCTTATTCAGTGTGCAGTATGCCTGTTATAAAGGCTGCTTTCCTCTCTCTCTCTCCCTTCAGGCTGGGTGGGGTGGGCCTTTCACACTGCCAGTGCAATCCTCAAATTTCTTTATGTTGGTGTTTTGCATGGCAACACATGATGAGGTTGCTTATATGTGTTTTTTTGCCAGTCCATCCTTAAATCTGGGGTCTTTTGAAGCTGTCTGAGCTACGGAAACTAAGGTGTCATACTTCCATCAGAAATTCTCAGCGGTTTATAAAACAGTAACATAAAAAATAACCCCATCGATTAAAGGCGACATCCTGCCTGCCAGCGTGACCTTTCTATAGGTCCACCTAAATAGAAGCACTGATTTTTCACCACAGTGACACAGGGTTTAATGCCAGCGGCGGTTACATAATGCCTTCACTCTCAAGTACCCCCTCCCCATCACCATCACCACTACCACCTCTCTTGTCATCACAAACAGCCTTGATCTAAACATTTTTTATTCTTGCAGATATTAGATTTGGTTATGCAAAACAGTGGAGTGCATTCTGGCATCAAAGGAGCATTCAATGAAATAAAAAAAGAGTCTGGACTCCTTTGCTGCAGTACCTAGTCATATGACCCATCATCTACCAGGTCTGTTTTGCAGTAGTAGAGGAGAAAAAGAAGAGAAGAAGTCGTGAAACGTAGCAGGGGACTCTCTTCTAATAAGCTCTATTTGAATTTCCATAGGAAAGTATATCATATAAAGTGAGATCTGATCACCAGCTGAGGTTCTAAAAAATGAATCCCCCCCTCATGTAGTCAGCAATCTTTGGTTCCTCCCTGCGCTCAGGTGACAGAATGTGCATGAACGGTGAAAACCAGGATGAAAAAAAGGGGTGAACATATGAGCAGACTATCCCCCCCTCCTGCTCAGGCACGTTTAGCGACTCTACACCGACAGCTCCTCAGGTGATGGAGTCGACCAGTGCCGCTCGTAGACATTCCTCTGACGCTGCTAGTTCGGGCAGGTTAGAAAAGTGAGACCTGTGAAGAAGGTATGCTGAGGCACACACAATGCAAACCGGGAGGAGGATGAACCCGGACAAAGTTTATCACAGCAGCCTTCACAGCTGTTGACAGGACTGTGATTGTTTGTAGAAGTAAAATACTCCACAGCTGGTTTACATCCAGATTAGAAAATGTCACTCGATTTAATAATAGAAATTGTATTTGCAATCATGTCTTAAAACCTTTCCAATCACTCACCACTCTGGTTGAGTGTGTGGTTGCTGGACGCGCTTCGGTCTCTCCACGGCTGCCGTCATAATGTAATGTAAACTGATGTCAAGTAGGCATTAAAGCATTATTACTTACTGAGGACTGTTAGGTTGATATGTGGGTAAAATTAGATCCTGCAGCTTTGTTTCACTGCAGCTTAATGTAAAATGTCTTCTGACCTACCTGCAGGTGTCACACACTTCCACGGTTCAGACGTATAGCTGCGTGTTTGGCGTGACACTGAAGGATTAAGCTAATTTACAAACGCCCAAAGAGATCCTTCATTTCCACATTAGAGCAAATTAGTGTTGTTTTTTTACGCAGAACGGCCCTTTTAGGTTTCTCCAGGTATAGCAGAGCTCAAAATGTTGCCGTAATTATTTAGAGTATCTGTGTTGCTGCACCAACATGATTGGAGATAAAGCAGCAGCGCTAAGGAGGTGTAGGAAGACGCCACTTTAATGATTCTCATGTCTCCACTGCATTGCTCAAGCGTCGGGGGGATTCTTTGGGCCTGTTGCTGCTGTTAAGTGTCGAGGGTGGGATGGCCTTAATGTGAATGTCAGTCTTTTTGGCATAAACAAAGCTCTTCCTGCTTTTGTTCATCGTCGAGTTTCTGGTAGAGGGATTTTTTATTTTTTTTCCCAACAAACCCTCCTTAGTAAGGAATGACCTCGCCATGAGGAAATACAGAAGGAAGAAACAAGGTTATTCCAGGGCTTCCAAGACATTAACTTTTTAGGCACTTAAATTGACCCAACACAGAAATTAAACGCTCTTAGTTCCATTTCACTGGGACTTCAGTGCTGTTGTCCCACATGTAGTAGTTCAGAAGTAGTTTAGCAGACATTGCTATTTTATCAATCAATCTTTATTTATATAGCGCCAAATCACAACAAAAGTCATCTCAAGGCACTTTACACATAGAGCAGGTCTAGACCGTACTCTTTAATTATTATATTATAGTTAGTTATTCAAATTTACATCTATAAAGGTTGAGCATGAAATTTAAATATAATAAGAGTGAGGTTTCTTGTGTCCTACGCCCCAAAATGTCGGGGGGGGGGGGGGTGTTAGATTGTCACTAAAACGAGAATAGCTGTCTGCCTTAAGTGAACCTTGTTAGGTAAGGCTAACCCAGTGTCGTTAATTTCAGGGCTAACCGTTTTCACTTTAATCAGCAGGTGACAAACAGGATGTAGGAACTTGACTGTGGGTCTCGAGGAGTTGTAGCATTTATTCACCGACAAAGAGCCTAAACTGTACACACTGCGCTGCTGTGTTTATATTTTTGCTGCTAACTTCATATTCTAGTTCCAGTTTCCAGGCTCACTGCCACCCCCACCCCCCTTCTCTCAACTGCACACAACCTACACACTGAACTATCCCATTCTGAGTTGGAAAAAATGCACTCGTTTCAAAGCGGTTTTCTAAATGTATTCATTTAACAGAATAGCTGACTAATGAAGACAGTATTTTTTTTAAATTTTTTACTCATCTGGAGCGGCAAGTAAATTCTTCTTCCACTTCTCCCTGATAAGTGACAAGCCTTAACCTGGAGCCCTGTATTCACTGTAGTTGTAAAGCAGTGTGTTGTACACTATTGTGAGCTTATAGCATTTAAAAAGCAGTGAAAGACTCAACTGTGTTTAGACAACTTCTCTAAAAAACAACATCCCTGCAGGTAATTTTTTTTCTCTCGTACCAAAGGAGCATGGTCCATTTCCAGTGATGTAAATACTGTCTGGAAGAGGCGGTGATGTTATTTCAGAGAAGCGTGCTCAGATGATATCACACTGCTGGGTTAAGTCAGCAGCTGCAGGAGCCTCATCAGCTGCAGATTCAGTCGGCTGCACGCTGCACTACAGCATTCCTTCACCAGCAGTATTGTTGTGGTCATCTGTTTGTCATCTGATTAACAACCTCTTTCCTCAGAGGCAAGCCTCCATTACGATCACAGGAAGAATTGTAGTTTACAGCCTTTTTTTTTTTTTAAATCCCTCTCTTACCCGCTGTCTTAGGCCATTTTCCCCACCTTTTCTCCTCATTCTCGTCTCCAGACATGGCTGAGGATGAGGTGACTCCAGAGCAGCTAGCAGCAATTGCTGCCGAAAATGAGGAGCCGGAGCCGGTGAACTACAAACCGCCAGCCCAGAAGAGTGTGAAAGAGATCCAGGAACTGGATAAGGATGATGAGAGCCTACGCAAATATAAGGAAGCCCTGCTTGGTGCCGGGGTTGCTGAAGTTGGTAATGCATTGCATGTGTGTGTGTGTGTGTGGGCAGGCAACTGAATGAGTAGTTCAAAGTAAGCAACTTGTTAAGTATATAGTTGTCACACTTTAAGTTGCATAGAACATTAATCCAACTTTCTGTAGGACATCATCTCTGATTTGATGAATTGGGAAAGATGATACCTGATTGGTCAGTAGAGTGTCATAGTATTAGAAGTATGAGGGGCAATATATGTGATGTATAATCTATTAAGGTCGGGGATTAGACTTTTCTTCTAATTGTCACTTGTTTCTCGTGAATTACAGCATAAATTTAGCACTTCAGCCTCTAAAAAGTAGTTAAAGTTGTAATCGTGAAGATTTTTATTGAATTAAATGTCTATTAAGTCACAATCTATGACTGAATAAGGTGACACGGTGGTGATTGAGTCTATGGCCTGTTGATTAAAGCTCTTATATTTGCAGAATTATGATTATTATGAGCCAGGTGTTGGTGCCGACGTGTTGGTGCCATTCATTCAAATTACAAGTCGTGCAGTTAGTGTTGTGTTTTCCAGAGAGAATAGGTGGAGCTAACACAACAGTCTCACTCTTCAATTGGCTTGTGGTAGCATGATGTCACACAGCAACATGTTTGGATGGGTAGGAGGGACGTTGAGTGAGATCCAAAAACACACCTGCAATTACCTCTTATCACCATAAACTACTGCCAAAGACAATCAAAAGGAGATCTTTAAGATTGTTTAAGGAAAACAATCTGAGAAGGAATAATCAGATGAAGTTTGTGAGGCTGTATCTCAGTGTTGTGTTTTGATGAAATAAACTTTCTACAGTATATGAGTTGTGTGAAGAAAAGTGTGATATTATACCATAAAATGTGCTGTTGCTGCTGTCATAAACTCTATTTTCTACTGACCCACAACACTAAGCTTGCTATCTTTTTCATCTAGTTAAAACATGAGAGCTGACACAGCTATTCCATGAACTAATCAGCAGATTGACAAAATTGCTCAATAGCTCGAGACGTTGGTCATGCCAAATATTTGCTGGTTTCAGTTTGCCCAATGAGAGGATTTACTACATATTAAATTGAGTATCTTGGACTTCTTTAGAATGCTGATTTGACAAAATGAGCTATTTCAAGACGTCATCTTGGGCTCTGAGAAATTGCAAACATTTTTCACTCTCTCTGATATTTCACATGGAGAAAAGATCAAGTTCAAGTTTATTTATATGTTATTCCAACTACATCTATTAAATACATGCAGCAGAACCAAATAGCGTTTCTCTGGACCAAAGTGCAAGAGAAAATATGATTGGCAGTTAAATTGATAATAAAAATAATATTTAGTTGCAGCTATAATAAAAATGTCTTCACTGTTTAGTGAAAGTAGCACCACAGCAGGTCTCAGAGGTTTCCAGATCATAGTGTTGCTTATATAAGACTGTCAGAGGGAGCAGTGTGAGTTCAGTCCACATACAGTCACGACAGCATGTGACCCAATATTTTCTAGTATGTTGAAGCCCTGATGGTCAGTATGTGGTCTCTGTGAGAACAGAAGAGGTCTCTTCACTGGGACTGGGAATAAAGTGAAGTTTAATTAATGCAGAGGCTGTCCCAACTACAGCAGGGCTGTCCTCATTTCAGCTCCTCTAAACTCACACACACACTCCAGCACACACATCTGGTGCAGTCTTGTTGGAAGTGTCTGAGCCTGGCCTAAGCTGTGTGCATGTGGGGTGGTGGGGTTATTATTAAATAATACCCCTCACAAAGTGCACCGCTGCAAATATTTTATATGTATTCAAACAGCTGGGTTAACATGTTGAGCCACTGCTACTAATCTGTTGTCAAAACACACACACGCACACACACACCACACAGAGTAATAGGCTAACATGCCAACGGTCTCAGAAAGCTGTCTGGAGTTGGACTTAGTGTTTTTTGTGCACTTAATCCTTTTTTAAAAGAACTCTTGTCCCAAATTCCTCCCCAAATTAAATATGTAGAACTTAGTGGCATCTAGTTGTGATTTTGCAGATTGCAACCAAATATAGATGCCCCCCCACCAAGCCTGTAGGACAGGGGTGTCCAAACTATGCCATACAGGTTTTCATTCCAACCAAGCAGGAGCACACCAGGCTTGACTCATTTAATCAACTGATCTCAGTCTTCAGACAGTTGATTGAACCTGTTATGGAATAGTTTGGACATACCTCCTGTAGGAGAACCTACGTTGACCCCGAAACTTGCTAAATGCAAAAGGCTTTTCTCTATAGCTAGTGTTTGGTTTGTCCATTCTGTGCTACTGTAGAAACATGGCGGCGCCACATGGTGGGCTGTGGATGATGACCCACTCCCTATGTAGATATATTATATATCATTCATAAGTAACAAAAACATAATGATTCTTATTTTAAAACACTAATTAGAAGATACTTTTGGATATCATGTTCCATTTATGCCAAGTCCGTTCTGTGGACTTACATCCTGCCTGGGATAACAGAAGGTCTGCTCGAGCTCAAATTTGCTATAATAATTGAGCAGTTGGGTCTCCAAGACTGTGTTAAGAGCATATATTGACCAACTTATCAGAGTGAACTCAAATGCATCAGTTTAGGACAAATTTGTGCAGAGATCTCCAGATTGATTTGACGAGCCGTCAACAACCATTAGACCCCGCCTCTTCTTTTAACCAACATTAAAGATGCATGCCGCCACTTCCTCTACCGAGTGTGTAACATCATGCTATTCACAGACAGAGAGACAAAATAGAAAATCAATATTATATTGTAGTGGGCCGCCACAAATGAATGAATGTTTAATAAGGAGCAGTAAATATACAATGTTTAAAATCAAACATCTGTTTTTGAAAATGTCTTGTTTTTTCATCCTGTTTCAGATCCCACCTCTCCCAACGTCCAGGTGACCCGGATGTCTCTGATGTGTGAAAGCGCCCCAGACCCTCTCATCCTGGACCTGCAAGGTGAGTCCCTGTTTACGCTGTTTGATGCAGCAAAGAAGGAGATGACCTGCTTGCATGATAACTTACATGTGTGCCTTTTGTCCTTAATAAAAAAGGTAAGTTGTAACCGGGCATGCTCAGTTCATTAGACTATAAGTGGTCAAAAGCAGCTGTTCCGGATCTGAAAATTCATAGTTGAAGCTGAGAAACGACAGCATGTTCTTCCCCCACATTCTCCAGATATAGTTTCAATACAGAGAAGCTGTCTTCTGTATCTCTGTCCTCATTCTACAGCTGCTTTCACAACACTAGTAACTATATTTGTCGCAGTCAAATATAGAATCACTGCTGACCCCCGCCATTGGCTCTGCTGTTTTAAATTTTTCGTCCAACACACTCCTTTCAAATCCAACTGCGAACGTTCCAAGCTGCTCTGAGCAAGAGCTGCACGAGGCTGCGTTCACGATATTCTCAGCGATGATCCAGTTGTTACGACTCCCGACTCTGGATCCGCTCGTGCCCCCAGATGGCTTAGATACGAATCCACACAGAACATTCTGTGCCGCATCTCCTCTTTCCCTCTATCAGTCCAGCTTTCCCTGCTGTCTCAGCTCAAAACTAACTGCCCCCTCTGTAAATACAATTAAAACGATTTGATTGATTACTGGGTTTCCATTCCATATCCCCACCAGTAATAGCTTTTTTTCAGCTGTTGAAATCTGGCCACATTCTCATCAAGTATTTGGTTTGAATTATACGTAGAAAATACCCCAAAAAACACAATATTCAGATCATCATGGGACACTTAAATTTCTTATATGCACTAAAGGCTTTAAGAGTCAGATTCTCAAAGCTAGATGTTGGTGTTGGAAAAGAGACATGAACAAGTGGAAAAGGAGACTGAAAATATTTGAAGGGTTATCAGATTCTTACTTCTTATTAGTTGTATTTAGATATGCAGAAGGTTCTTGCTGTAGAGAGTGAATATTCACATCAGTAATCATTGCAGGGCTTTTATATTGTATTTTATTATATTTGATCATACAGGACATTCAATAAACTGGTACCTCAGTTTGTGTATGGCCAGTATTCCCCAAAAATGCAATAATGAAGTCTTTATGTTAAATAAAGACAAGGATATGAATGGTGTTTGATTGTCGTGTTTGGGTGAAATGCATCTTTAAGTTGCATGTGAAGTTCCAGTTAAAGCCTGCTGAGGATGAGTCATACTAACATTGATCACTGCCAGGAAAGTGAGCTTCAGCTTGTATGTACCAGCCGTGTCTGATGTCGGGACCCTCGGGAAGAGGAGAACACACAACACATCCTCTGCTCAGCTGGAGGCTCACAGTCACATCAACAGCCTGTTTTTAGAGGCTTGGGAACTTGGGAATCCCAATGTGGAGGCTGCCAAATATTTCAGTTTTTTTTTTAATGGAATAGAAAAGGAAATTCTGGTTTATGAATTTGTTGTTATCATGTTTAGAGTTTGTGGCGTTTCTCTCTATAATTGACATTTTATATACATTCAGAAGCAGTAGATAAACAGTAAATAAGTGGTTTATAACACACTGTAACTCCTACTGTGAGCACCCATAACTGAATTAGGGTTACAACCAAAGATTATTTTTCATTATTGATTAATTTGCTGCTTATCATCTTGATTAATTATGGTGTATAAATCCTTAGAAAACCCAGTAATAAAGCCCATGATATACGCTACAATGAAAGGTACAGAAATATCATTAAGTGACTTGTTTTATCCAACCAACTGTCCCAAAACTAACAATGTTCAATTAACTCTCACGTAAGAACGAGAAAAGCAGCAAAGTAGAACTCAAAACCATCAAATATTTAAATTGTATTTAAGTAATCGTTTTGAATAATTGTTGCGGCTCTTAATGTGGTGCTGGTAAAACATCTATTCTACTGTATTGTAAAAATATAGAAAAATGTCTTAATAGGAGAAGTTATAATAGGGGACGATTTCGACAATTAACAATTAGCCTACCAATTAAAAACCTTGTTAGTTTTGAGAATGATTAACATTTAATATAACAGTTGCATGCCATCAAAAACAAAAACAGCATGTTTCTCACTGATACAGTGTTGAATATATACAGATCAAGAGGGTGTGTGTGTGTGTGTGTGTGTGTGTGTGTGTGTGTGTGTGTGTGTGTGTGTGTGTGTGTGTGTGTGTGTGTGTGTGTGCGTGCGTGCGTGCGTGCGTGCGTGCGTGCGTGCGTGCGTGCGTGCGTGCGTGCGTGCGTGCGTGCGTGCGTGCGTGCGTGCGTGCGTGCGTGCGTGTGTTGCTCTTAATGGTGATTCAGTCCACTCAGTTATAGCAAGCAGCAGTCACAAATCTCCAGCCAGAATTAAATACTTTAACATCACAGTGCCTCATCCATCATTGATGCTTATCACTTATAGTTAATCAATCGTTTAATCAAAACATCAATCAGCCCAGATTGTTCCCTTGTATTTAAAGATGATGGCGTGCTTTCCTGTTGCTCATCATAAAATGTTTCCAAATTGAAACAAGAAATAATAAAAGACTGAGTCATCATATAGTAGTGTATATGAGCTGTGGTCATGTAAAGTAGGCAGTTTGAAACACTTCCATCTGTCTTATAGAAAGTATCTTAGTGCTCAAACCATAAAGAATTTAACTGGAAGCTTTCTCAAATATAAAATATTGCCTTGGTTGGATTGTGTCTTTGATTCTCCCAATGATTAAATCATTGTGACTGATGAACTGAGTATTGATACTTGTGCATTTTGTTCTCTTTTGGTTTCTAACAGGAGACCTGGAAGCCTTTAAGAAGCAGGCCTTTGTGCTGAAGGAGGGAGTGGAATACAAAATAAAGATCAGCTTTAAGGTGAGAGCTGCTCTAGCTACAGTTATATATACAGGGAATAAGACTTATCATTATCTGTCCCTATTATTTGTTGTAGTTATGAAAATACACCAGTTGGAGGTGATTGATGAACTGGAGATTGATGCTATTATTATCAGATCACAGATATAGGCTGCCCAATATTACCAAGCTGACAATCCATGAGTGTGACATAGTTTAGAAAAGTAAATTCATTACGCTTCTTTCACACATGCTGTTCCACCAGGACATTCTCAGTATATTTGTTGGTTTAAAAAAAAAAAGTTAAAGCATTGAATTGAATTTCTTCAAAGAATGTATTCCATTTAATTTACAAAGGTCTTGAGTATTTTTTTCTCGACTGCTGCAGACAGCTGCATTAACAGGCTGTTATAGACGTTGTACATCTATAAAGTGAGACTAGGGTGACAGTGGATGGTGCTGCAGAAAGCTGTTGCAAACACTGTCACTACTACTAGCTACAGTAGACGACACTCATCCACTCATGTGGCAGTCATTTCTTTAAATAATGGAAGTCTATGGGAGCCATTTCTTTAATCTGACACTACAAAAAAACAAAAAAACCCTGGAAATCAATCTTGTTACTCATCAGTGACATATCCAATACTGTTATAATCCCCCCCCCAAACCAATTTCAATTTGCATTCAGTAAATTTGAAATAACCACCTTTTCATGTGGCATCAAACAAATAAAATGTGCCAGTAAAAAATATTAGGGTACAAAGGTTAATCAATCCATCAATGTTCTGTCAGTCTCGGCCAAGGTCATGTTTTTTATTGGTAGAAATTGTTAACAGCTGGGAGATACTGACAAAAATGGGATATGAATGTCAGTAAATTATTAAATAATTGTACACCTTAGTGTCTCTACTGGCTTAATGTCATTGTCTGGACTTTGTGTTTGTGAAAAAGGTATTAAAGTATTAAACTGCAGAAACTCAGAGTCCACAACTTATCTATAAAACTCTTATAATGGCAGCACTTGTTCGACAACATTTTCCTGTTTAAAGCTGTGTATTTATTTTTTCTGATAAATATTAGTCTTGTTTTTTATCTTGAAGAATCCCCTAATAGATTTCAAAATAACATGTTGTACTTTTGGGACATTAGTCACAGTCATGTGTTATTATACAACAGAGTATTCTCAACTTCCAGTCCTCCACAGAAGCTTTAGAAAACTTTGAGGGCAGTTTGAACTGGAGCCCGCTGTTATCACTCAAACTTCTGCTTGCTTGTGGGTTTTTGTCTCTGCAGGTGAACAGGGAGATTGTTTCAGGCCTGAAGTATGTGCAGCAGACATACAGGAAAGGAATGAAGAGTGAGTGAACAAACACTAACACTAACACATCACTTCTTCCTCTGAACGCTCAACATCTGACAAATTCTGAGCTGCTTCCAGTCAAGTCTGACACTGAGGATGTGAGAATACTGGAAACAGCTTTTCATTATCACCCTACATCAATTATATATATATATATATATATATATATATATATATAAATATACTAAAAGACAACAAGAAAACAAAATGCACAACAGCCTTTCTTACAAAATTTAAGATATGTAAGGATTTGACGTCCACATTCATCTTTTTTTCTTTGTGTCTTTGTGCACAGTTGACAAATCGGATTACATGGTGGGCAGCTACGGCCTCGTCCCGACGAATACGACTTCCTGACCACGGTGGAGGAGGCCCCGAAGGGCGTGCTGGCCCGCGGCAACTACGTCATCAAATCCAAGTTTACCGACGACGACAAGCACGACCACCTGAGCTGGGAGTGGAACCTCAACATCAAGAAAGACTGGAAAGACTAAAAAAAAAAACTAAAAAAAACAAGGGAAAAAAAGAGGCCTTTGTGTCGGGGGGGGCCGAGGGAAATCCCTCAGCCTCCATGTGTTCCTCAGCACCCCTCCCATTTCCCCTTACTCATCCCCCCTCAAACACACACACACGCCTGCTCCCGCGCCCCACGTTTCTGCCTTGTTTGTTTTTACTCTGTTGTGCATTTCATGCTCTCATGCCTTACTTCACACCTTCGCTGTCTTAACACCCCAGCGTACATCCTCGGCCACCCCTCTCTGTCCGCATCAGTAGCATCAGCGGTAGCAGCAGCCCCCCCCACCTCCACCCTACTCCCACAGCCTCCACTCGCCCGTCCGTCCATCCATCCATCACCATCCTCCTTAAAGTTTCATCGGTTGCACACCTGCTCACCAACCTGCCATCCTCACTCACTCACTCACTCACTCACCGAGCTGTGCCATGTAGCACCTTACTCCCCCCCACCCCCCCCCCCCCCCGCCATCCCCTCCTCCTCCCTCCCCCACTCAGCCTTCATTCGTTTCTTTTGACCCAGTCGTTCGCTGCTTGAAGAGATTAACCCCCCCCCCGCCCGCTCGCCTTCCACCTCTCCAGAATGGTGTCTTCCTCTCAGTATGAAGTACATGTGGGAAAAAAAGCAACTGTACAATCAACTTTTGTTTGCCTTTTTTTTTATATAATTGTATCAATGGTTGTGTATTGTGACTGTATTCACATCACTGTTAATCAGCTGTTGTGTTCATAGCAGGCCCCACCACATCCACCTGCTCCTCCTCCACCCTCTCCCCTACCTCCTTCGCTCACATCCAGCATTCCTTTGCTTGCCTACTTGCTTGCTGTCTTTTGATATAATTACCAATACCTGCCTTGTATTAAAAAAAAAAAAAGAATTCATTCAGAGCTGCTCTACAGCGCCTCCCTCCCTTTCCCTAAATGTATTCACCCACTCCCCCTTTCAAACGGGGGCTGGGGGCCAAAGTGAACAAGGGAGTAAAAATAGTATAAGGGTAAAAAAAAAAACAAAGGAAAAAAAAAAGCTGCCTTACGTATCAACTTAACTTCATAATGTCTGTCCTGTCGCCCCCCCCCCCCCGGAGGAGGACAGGACAGGACAGGAGCTCTGCAGAAATTTTAGCATGCCTTGTGTGTCATTGGCTGTCAGGTAGTCTGTATATGAAAGGGCTCACTCTCGCTATCAACTAATAACCATCTGTAGCCCTGTTGTAGTGGAGACTGTTTATACAGGTTACTCAGATACAGCTGTGCACACGCCCACTGCACCACCACCGCACCTACTTCCCCCCCCCCCCAAAAAAATAAATAAATAAATAAACACGTCTTGTAGTTGCAGGGGACTGAATGTTAAGAATAGGAGAGGGAGAAAAAAAAAGATACCAAACCCTGTTATAGAAAAAAAAAGAATCAGTATTGGTGAATCTTGGCACTTGTTCCTTTCAGCCATGAGGCCTTACCACCAACTATGATCATGTAGAGGAAAAAAACAGCAACAAATGTTTCAAATTGCCTTTTTTTTTTGTTTGTTTGTTGTTTTTGTTTTTTGTTGTGTTGTTCCCCTTTTTGCCTTAATGTACATCATTCTTCCCACCCAACCCCCTCACCTCCCACACCCCTCTTTCCCTTGTTCAGATCGCTTCAAACTCGTAGGCTGCAGTCAGGAGATGCGGGGTGTGTAGGAGAGAAGAAGTAGCACCAGATAAAGCACAGGAGGAGGCTGAGTCAGGCACCGTCTGCTGCTGCCGCCACCGGAGACCTCGGCGGTGTCTGAGCTCAGCCGTTAGAACTTCCAAAGCTGGTAGCGAAGAGAAAACTGACAGAACTTCAGCCTTTTTGTTTTTTGTTTTTTTTAGTTTTTTAAATATTTTTACCCAGTGACCCTCTCAGACGCACACAACAGCGACATAAACTGTCAGAGAAATGTCTGACCAGAGAAACGCACGCTCTAGTATGTAATGAGAGAGGAGGGTTTTTAAAACTGACCAGTTAACACTAAATTGAAATCGACTCGTACTGTAAAAGAACATATGGATGTAAAACTGTTTTTGGTTTTTTTCTTCTTCTGATGTTGAAAAGTATGTATTCCTGCTCCATACATTCCTTCACATTGTACAGTTTCTATGAAAACGCTGGCATGCTGGTGGGGTTGTATATTCTATCATCATTTGTGATTGCTCTTCTCGGTCAATAAAGATTTTGCTCAACTTGGCCTCTAACATGTGCGCTGGTTTGACCTGAACACTGGGTGGGGGGGAATCACTCATAATTAAGATGCCTTCCAGACATGTTAATGCTCTGCTTTGAATAATTTGTAATGTCTTACATCCTCAAAATGACAGCTCCTCCCTCAATGAAAAATCAAGCAAGTATAATATAAGAAGTTCAACTGTTGGACACATGATGTCTCCTACTTCACTGAAAAGTCTATTCTCAATATTTGTACGCTCAACTTGCATACTGGATTGTGATTGGCTCAAAACTAGTGATGTCATACATCAGACTCATAGAAAGACGCTTTAAAGTTTAAGGCCTAAATTTTAAGGTGAACACACTTCTTAAGCAGATGAATGTAAAAGTGTAAAGATAAGCAAAACACATTTTTGAGTGTAGGAGATGTCGTGTTGAAATTTCAGGAAAGCGATACTCTCGATGTCTAAAGATCAAAGGGTTTATTGACAGAGCAAAGAACCGAATGCACAGCCGTGTTCAGCTGCAGACCCAATCTACTTCGCTCGGGAGCTCCATAGAAAATATGTAGAATGTATATTTACAATCCCTTATATTCAACTGCAGTTTGGGTGCTGATTCTTGCAAATGTATTGGTTAGTTCTCGTTACTATGGTTCTTTTTGGGGATCAGCCAATCAGCTATGGGCTTGTCATACATTTTGGCAGTTTTCTTTGAAAAAGTCTAGAATTCTTATTCTATCTTTTTGTCTATCGCCTTTTAAAATAGCTATGTGTCTGGAGTTGCTTCCTGCAGAGGCGCTTACTGCTGCACTTGGGCTTCTTGTTAAACGGTCTCTTCACACCTGCAGCTCCGTACTAGTTCCACTCAAGACGGTGATCTGCCCTTTTGCACTTTCGATAACTCAGTATTCACATTTTTGACCATCTGCTAATACGTCTTTTTGGCCTAAGTATGAACTTTCATAACTGCATTACCACGTCAACACCTGCACTGACAGTGATTAACTTGGGTAAAGTTAGAAAGAGATTGGCAGATTCGAACTTCAGCGATGAATAGCTCACAAACGAAACATTGTTAAAACATAAAAAATGCCTCTTTCCTATCGTGGTAAGGTAGACTATTGACTACAAACTCATTTTTGCCAAAACGAGTCGTCCTCCAGGCTGCAGGATATATATTGCTCTCTATGCGCTGCGGGCGGAGAGGCGAGCGTTTAGGGACCGTTTGCAAAGTGCAGTACCAAAACGAAATATTCAATATCTCCACTTGTATTCACTGTAGTCTCACCAAATTCACTCCACACAACAAGGATCACCTGATAATCATACTACAACAGTTATTTCAGAAAAAAAATCTTTTTGCATATTTTTGGGGAATTTTATTGTGAAAAATCGTCAATAGCGTTAATATTATAGACTGTATACTCACCAAAATCATGCTACACAACAACGGTCACCTTATAATCATACTACAACAGTTATTTCAGGAAACAAAAAAGTTTGCATATTTTTGGGGAATTTTATTGTGAAAAATCGTCAATAGCGTTAATATTATACACTGTATACTCACCAAAATCATGCTATACAGCAAGGGTCACCTGATAATCTTACTACAACAGTTATTTCAGAAAAATGTGTATTTGCATATTTTTGGGGAATTTTATTGTGAGAGATCGTCAATAGCGTTAATATTATAGAGTGTAGGATGACCAAAATCATGCTACACAACAAGGGTCACCTGATAGTCGTACTACAACAGTCATTTCAGAAAAAAAATCTTTTTGCATATTTTTGGGGATTTTTTATATTCAAAAATATTCAATATCGTCAATATTATACACTGTATACTCACCAAAATCATGCTACACAACAAGGGTCACCTGATAATCATACTACAACAGTTATTTCAGAAAAATGTGTTTTTGTTTATTTTTGGGGAATTTTATTGTGAAAAATCGTCAATAGCGTTAATATTATACACTGTATACTCATCCAAATCATGCTATACAACAAGGGTCACCTGATAATCATACTACAACAGTTATTTCAGAAAAATGTGTTTTTGTTTATTTTTGGGGAATTTTATTGTGAAAAATCGTCAATAGCGTTAATATTATACACTGTATACTCACCAAAATCATGATACACAACAAGGGTCACCTGATAATCATACTACAACAGTTATTTCAGGAAAATGTGTTTTTATTTATTTTTGGGGAATTTTATATTAAAAAATATTCAATATCGTCAATATTATACACTGTATACTCACCAAAATCATGATACACAACAATGGTCACCTGATAATCATACTACAACAGTTATTTCAGAAAAATGTGTTTTTGTTTATTTTTGGAAAATTTTATTGTGAAAAATCATCAATAGCGTTAATTTTATACACTGTATACTCATCCAAATCATGCTATACAACAAGGGTCACCTGATAATCATACTACAACAGTTATTTCAGGGGGGAAAAAAATTGTATATTTTTGGGGAATTTTATTGTGAAAAATCTTCAATAGCGTTAATATTATACAGTGTAGGATGACCAAAATCATGATACACAACAAGGGTCACCTGATAATCATACTACAACAGTTATTTCAGGAAAATGTGTTTTTGTTTATTTTTGGGGAATTTTATTGTGAAAAATCGTCAATAGCGTTAATATTATACACTGTATACTCACCCAAATCATGCTACACAACAATGGTCACCTGATAATCATACTACAACACTTATTTCAGGGGGAAAAAAAGTTTGCATATTTTTGGGAAATTTTGTATTAAAATATTTTCAATAGCGTTAATATTTTACAGTGTAGGATGACCAAAATCATGCTATACAACAAGGGTCACCTGATAATCATACTACAACAGTTATTTCAGAAAAAATGTGTTTTTGTTTATTTTTGGAGAATTTTATTGTGAAAAATCGTCAATAGCGTTAATATTATAAACTGTATACTCACCAAAATCATGCTATACAACAAGGGTCACCTGATAATCATACTACAACAGTTATTTCAGGGGAGAAAAAAATTGTATATTTTTGGGGAATTTTATTGTGAAAAATCGTCAATAGCGTTAATATTATACAGTGTAGGATGACCAAAATCATGATAAACAACAAGGGTCACCTGATAATCATACTACAACAGTTATTTCAGGAAAATGTGTTTTTGTTTATTTTTGGGGAATTTTATTGTGAAAAATCGTCAATAGCGTTAATATTATAAACTGTATACTCACCAAAATCATGCTATACAACAAGGGTCACCTGATAATCATACTACAATAGTTATTTCAGGGGGGAAAAAATTGTTAATTTTTGGGGAATTTTATTGTGAAAAATCGTCAATAGCGTTAATATTATACACTGTATACTCACCAAAATCATGCTACACAACAAGGGTCACCTGATAATCATACTACAACAGTTATTTCAGAAAAATGTGTTTTTGTTCATTTTTGGGGAATTTTATTGTGAAAAATCGTCAATAGTGTTAATATTATACACTGTATATTCACCCAAATCATGCGACACAACAATGGTCACCTGATAATCATACTACAATAGTTATTTAAGGGGGGGAAAAAATTGTATATTTTTGGGGAATTTTATTGTGAAAAATCGTCAATAGCGTTAATATTATACAGTGTAGGATGACCAAAATCATGCTACACAACAAGGGTCACCTGATAATCACACTACAACAGTTATTTCAGGAAAAAAAAAAGTTTGTATATTTTTGGGGAATTTTATATTTAAATATTTTCAATAGCGTTAATATTATACAGTGTAGGATGACCAAAATCATGCTTTACAACAAGGGTCACCTGATAATCATACTACAACAGTTATTTCAGAAAAACGTGTTTTTGTTTATTTTTGGAGAATTTTATTGTGAAAAACGTCAATAGCGTTAATATTATAAACTGTATTCTCACCAAAATCATGCTATACAACAAGGGTTCACCTGATAATCATACTACAACAGTTATTTCAGGGGGGAAAAAAATTGTATATTTTTGGGGAATTTTATTGTGAAAAATCGTCAATAGCGTTAATATTATACAGTGTAGGATGACCAAAATCATGCTACACAACAAGGGTCACCTGATAATCACACGACAACAGTTATTTCAGAAAAACGTGTTTTTGTTTATTTTTGGAG
Source organism: Scomber scombrus (assembly GCF_963691925.1). Lineage (NCBI taxonomy): Eukaryota > Metazoa > Chordata > Actinopteri > Scombriformes > Scombridae > Scomber > Scomber scombrus. Next base: position 5,343,641 of record NC_084971.1, on the reverse strand, counting down.
AATTTTATTGTGAAAAACGTCAATAGCGTTAATATTATACACTGTATTCTCACCAGAATCATGCTACCAACAAGGGTCACCTGATAATCATACTACAACAGTTATTTCAGGAAAAAAAAAAAGTTTGCATATTTTTGGGGAATTTTATATTTAAATATTTTCAATAGCGTTAATATTATACAGTGTAGTATGACCAAAATCATGATACACAACAAGGGACACCTGATAATCATACTACAACAGTTATTTTAGGGGGAAAAACAGTTGTATATTTTTGGGGAATTTTATTGTGAAAAATCATCAATAGCGTTAATATTATACAGTGTAGGATGACCAAAATCATGATACACAACAAGGGTCACCTGATAATCATACTACAACAGTTATTTCAGGGGTAAAAAAATGGTATATTTTTGGGGAATTTTATTGTGAAAAATCATCAATAGCGTTAATATTATACAGTGTAGGATGACCAAAATCATGATACACAACAAGGGTCACCTGATAATCATACTACAACAGTTATTTCAGGGGGGGGGGAAATTGTATATTTTTGGGGAATTTTATTGTGAAAAATCGTCAATAGCGTTAATATTATACAGTGTAGGATGACCAAAATCATGATACACATCAAAGGTCACCTGATAATCGTATTACAACAGTTATTTCAGGGGGAAAAGCAGTTGTATATTTTTGGGGAATTTTATTGTGAAAAATCATCAATAGCGTTAATATTATACAGTGTAGGATCACCAAAATCATGATACACAACAAGGGTCACCTGATAATCATACTACAACAGTTATTTCAGGGGTAAAAAAAAATGGTATATTTTTGAGGAATTTTATTGTGAAAAATCGTCAATAGCGTTAATATTATACAGTGTAGGATGACCAAAATCATGATACACAACAAGGGTCACCTGATAATCATACTACAACAGTTATTTCAGAAAAACGTGTTTTTGTTTATTTTTGGAGAAATTTATTGTGAAATATCGTCAATAGCGTTAATATTATACACTGTATACTCACCAAAATCATGCTATACAACAAGGGTCACCTGATAATCATACTACAACAGTTATTTCAGGGGGGGAAAAAATTGTATATTTTTGGGGAATTTTATTGTAAAAAATCGTCAATAGCGTTAATATTATACAGTGTAGGATGACCAAAATCATGCTACACAACAAGGGTCACCTGATAATCATATTACAACAGTTATTTCAGGAAAATGTGTTTTTGTTTATTTTTGGGGAATTTTATTTTGAAAAATCGTCAATAGCGTTAATATTATACACTGTATACTCACCAAAATCATGCTACACAACAAGGGTCACCTGATAATCATACTACAACAGTTATTTCAGGAAAAAAAAAGTTTGCATTTTTTGGGGAATTTTATATTTAAATATTTTCAATAGCGTTAATATTATACAGTGTAGGATGACCAAAATCATGCTATACAACATGGGTCACCTGATAATCATACTACAACAGTTATTTCAGGGGGGGGATAAATTGTATATTCTTGGGGAATTTTATTGTGAAAAATCGTCAATAGCGTTAATATTATACAGTGTAGGATGACCAAAATCATGATACACAACAAGGGTCACCTGATAATCATACTACAACAGTTATTTCAGGGGGGGGGGAAATTGTATATTTTTGGGGAATTTTATTGTGAAAAATCGTCAATAGCGTTAATATTATACAGTGTAGGATGACCAAAATCATGATACACATCAAGGGTCACCTGATAATCGTATTACAACAGTTATTTCAGGGGGAAAAGCAGTTGTATATTTTTGGGGAATTTTATTGTGAAAAATCATCAATAGCGTTAATATTATACAGTGTAGGATCACCAAAATCATGATACACAACAAGGGTCACCTGATAATCATACTACAACAGTTATTTCAGGGGTAAAAAAAAATGGTATATTTTTGAGGAATTTTATTGTGAAAAATCGTCAATAGCGTTAATATTATACAGTGTAGGATGACCAAAATCATGATACACAACAAGGGTCACCTGATAATCATACTACAACAGTTATTTCAGAAAAACGTGTTTTTGTTTATTTTTGGAGAATTTTATTGTGAAATATCGTCAATAGCGTTAATATTATACACTGTATACTCACCAAAATCATGCTATACAACAAGGGTCACCTGATAATCATACTACAACAGTTATTTCAGGGGGGGAAAAAATTGTATATTTTTGTTGAATTTTATTGTAAAAAATCGTCAATAGCGTTAATATTATACAGTGTAGGATGACCAAAATCATGCTACACAACAAGGGTCACCTGATAATCATATTACAACAGTTATTTCAGGAAAATGTGTTTTTGTTTATTTTTGGGGAATTTTATTTTGAAAAATCGTCAATAGCGTTAATATTATACACTGTATACTCACCAAAATCATGCTACACAACAAGGGTCACCTGATAATCATACTACAACAGTTATTTCAGGAAAATGTGTTTTTATTTATTTTTGTGGAATTTTATTGTGAAAAATCGTCAATAGCGTTAATATTATACACTGTATACTCACCAAAATCATGCTACACAACAAGGGTCACCTGATAATCATACAACAACAGTTATTTCAGGGGTAAAAAAAAGTTTGCATATTTTTGGGGAATTTTATATTTAAATATTTTCAATAGCGTTAATATTATACAGTGTAGGATGACCAAAATCATGATACACAACAAGGGTCACCTGATAATCATACTACAACAGTTATTTCAGGAAAAAAAAGAAGTTTGCATATTTTTGGGGAATTTTATATTTAAATATTTTCAATAGCGTTAATATTATACAGTGTAGTATTACCAAAATCATGATACACAACAAGGGACACCTGATAATCATACTACAACAGTTATTTCAGGGGGAAAAGCAGTTGTATATTTTTGGGTAATTTTATTGTGAAAAATCATCAATAGCGTTAATATTATACAGTGTAGGATCACCAAAATCATGATACACAACAAGGGTCACCTGATAATCATACTACAACAGTTATTTCAGGGGTAAAAAAAAATGGTATATTTTTGAGGAATTTTATTGTGAAAAATCGTCAATAGCGTTAATATTATACAGTGTAGGATGACCAAAATCATGATACACAACAAGGGTCACCTGATAATCATACTACAACAGTTATTTCAGGGGGGGGGGAAATTGTATATTTTTGGGGAATTTTATTGTGAAAAATCGTCAATAGCGTTAATATTATACAGTGTAGGATGACCAAAATCATGATACACATCAAGGGTCACCTGATAATCGTATTACAACAGTTATTTCAGGGGGAAAAGCAGTTGTATATTTTTGGGGAATTTTATTGTGAAAAATCATCAATAGCGTTAATATTATACAGTGTAGGATCACCAAAATCATGATACACAACAAGGGTCACCTGATAATCATACTACAACAGTTATTTCAGGGGTAAAAAAAAATGGTATATTTTTGAGGAATTTTATTGTGAAAAATCGTCAATAGCGTTAATATTATACAGTGTAGGATGACCAAAATCATGATACACAACAAGGGTCACCTGATAATCATACTACAACAGTTATTTCAGAAAAACGTGTTTTTGTTTATTTTTGGAGAATTTTATTGTGAAATATCGTCAATAGCGTTAATATTATACACTGTATACTCACCAAAATCATGCTATACAACAAGGGTCACCTGATAATCATACTACAACAGTTATTTCAGGGGGGGAAAAAATTGTATATTTTTGTTGAATTTTATTGTAAAAAATCGTCAATAGCGTTAATATTATACAGTGTAGGATGACCAAAATCATGCTACACAACAAGGGTCACCTGATAATCATATTACAACAGTTATTTCAGGAAAATGTGTTTTTGTTTATTTTTGGGGAATTTTATTTTGAAAAATCGTCAATAGCGTTAATATTATACACTGTATACTCACCAAAATCATGCTACACAACAAGGGTCACCTGATAATCATACTACAACAGTTATTTCAGGAAAATGTGTTTTTATTTATTTTTGTGGAATTTTATTGTGAAAAATCGTCAATAGCGTTAATATTATACACTGTATACTCACCAAAATCATGCTACACAACAAGGGTCACCTGATAATCATACAACAACAGTTATTTCAGGGGTAAAAAAAAGTTTGCATATTTTTGGGGAATTTTATATTTAAATATTTTCAATAGCGTTAATATTATACAGTGTAGGATGACCAAAATCATGATACACAACAAGGGTCACCTGATAATCATACTACAACAGTTATTTCAGGAAAAAAAAGAAGTTTGCATATTTTTGGGGAATTTTATATTTAAATATTTTCAATAGCGTTAATATTATACAGTGTAGTATTACCAAAATCATGATACACAACAAGGGACACCTGATAATCATACTACAACAGTTATTTCAGGGGGAAAAGCAGTTGTATATTTTTGGGTAATTTTATTGTGAAAAATCATCAATAGCGTTAATATTATACAGTGTAGGATCACCAAAATCATGATACACAACAAGGGTCACCTGATAATCATACTACAACAGTTATTTCAGGGGTAAAAAAAAATGGTATATTTTTGAGGAATTTTATTGTGAAAAATCGTCAATAGCGTTAATATTATACAGTGTAGGATGACCAAAATCATGATACACAACAAGGGTCACCTGATAATCATACTACAACAGTTATTTCAGAAAAACGTGTTTTTGTTTATTTTTGGAGAATTTTATTGTGAAATATCGTCAATAGCGTTAATATTATACACTGTATACTCACCAAAATCATGCTATACAACAAGGGTCACCTGATAATCATACTACAACAGTTATTTCAGGGGGGGAAAAAATTGTATATTTTTGGGGAATTTTATTGTAAAAAATCGTCAATAGCGTTAATATTATACAGTGTAGGATGACCAAAATCATGCTACACAACAAGGGTCACCTGATAATCATATTACAACAGTTATTTCAGGAAAATGTGTTTTTGTTTATTTTTGGGGAATTTTATTTTGAAAAATCGTCAATAGCGTTAATATTATACACTGTATACTCACCAAAATCATGCTACACAACAAGGGTCACCTGATAATCATACTACAACAGTTATTTCAGGAAAAAAAAAAGTTTGCATATTTTTGGGGAATTTTATATTTAAATATTTTCAATAGCGTTAATATTATACAGTGTAGGATGACCAAAATCATGCTATACAACATGGGTCACCTGATAATCATACTACAACAGTTATTTCAGGGGGGGGATAAATTGTATATTCTTGGGGAATTTTATTGTGAAAAATCGTCAATAGCGTTAATATTATACAGTGTAGGATGACCAAAATCATGATACACAACAAGGGTCACCTGATAATCATACTACAACAGTTATTTCAGGGGGCAAAATTTTTTTATATTTTTGGGTAATTTTATTGTGAAAAATCGTCAATAGCGTTAATATTATACAGTGTAGGATGACCAAAATCATGATACACAACAAGGGTCACCTGATAATCATACTACAACAGTTATTTCAGGAAAATGTGTTTTTGTTTATTTTTCGGGAATTTTATTGTAAAAAATCGTCAATAGCGTTAATATTATACACTGTATACTCACCAAAATCATGCTACACAACAAGGGTCACCTGATAATCATACTACAACAGTTATTTCAGGGGGAAAAAAAGTTTGCATATTTTTGGGGAATTTTATATTTAAATATTTTCAATAGCGTTAATATTATACAGTGTAGCATGACCAAAATCATGCTATACAACAAGGGTCACCTGATAATCATACTACAACAGTTATTTCAGAAAAACGTGTTTTTGTTTATTTTTCGGGAATTTTATTGTAAAAAATCGTCAATAGCGTTAATATTATACACTGTATACTCACCAAAATCATGCTACACAACAAGGGTCACCTGATAATCATACTACAACAGTTATTTCAGAAAAACGTGTTTTTGTTTATTTTTGGAGAATTTTATTGTGAAAAATCGTCAATAGCGTTAATATTATACAGTGTAGGATGACCAAAATCATGATACACAACAAGGGTCACCTGATAATCATACTACAATAGTAATTTCAGGGGGCAAAACATTTTTATATTTTTGGGGAATTTTATTGTGAAAAATCGTCAATAGCGTTAATATTATACAGTGTAGGATGACCAAAATCATGATACACAACAAGGGTCACCTGATAATCATACTACAACAGTTATTTCAGGGGTACAAGAAATTGTATATTTTTGGGGAATTTTATTGTGAAAAATTGTCAATAGCGTCAATATTATACAGTGTAGGATGACCAAAATCATGATACACAACAAGGGTCACCTGATAATCATACTACAACAGTAATTTCAGGGGGCAAAACATTTTTAATTTTTGGCGAATTTTATTGTGAAAAATCATCAATAGCGTTAATATTATACAGTGTAGGATCACCAAAATCATGATACACAACAAGGGTCACCTGATAATCATACTACAACAGTTATTTCAGGGGTAAAAAAAAATGGTATATTTTTGAGGAATTTTATTGTGAAAAATCGTCAATAGCGTTAATATTATACAGTGTAGGATGACCAAAATCATGATACACAACAAGGGTCACCTGATAATCATACTACAACAGTTATTTCAGGGGGGGGAAAAATTGTATATTTTTGGGGAATTTTATTGTGAAAAATCGTCAATAGTGTTAATATTATACAGTGTAGGATGACCAAAATCATGATACACAACAAGGGTCACCTGATAATCATACTACAACAGTTATTTCAGGGGGCAAATTTTTTTTATATTTTTGGGGAATTTTATTGTGAAAAATCGTCAATAGCGTTAATATTATACAGTGTAGGATGACCAAAATCATGATACACAACAAGGGTCACCTGATAATCATACTACAACAGTTATTTCAGGGGGGGGGGGGGTTATTGTATATTTTTGGGGAATTTTATTGTAAAAAAATCGTCAATAGCGTTAATATTATACACTGTATACTCACCAAAATCATGCTATACAACAAGGGTCACCTGATAATCATACTACAACAGTTATTTCAGGGGGGGGAAAATTGTATATTTTTGGGGAATTTTATTGTGAAAAATCGTCAATACCGTTAATATTATACAGTGTAGGATGACCAAAATCATGATACACAACAAGGGTCACCTGATAATCATACTACAACAGTGATTTCAGAAAAACGTGTTTTTGTTTATTTTTGGAGATTTTTATTGTGAAAAATCGCCAATAGCGTTAATATTATACACTGTATACTCACCAAAATCATGCTATACAACAAGGGTCACCTGATAATCATACTACAACAGTTATTTCAGGGGGGGGAAAAATTGTATATTTTTGGGGAATTTTATTGTGAAAAATCATCAATAGCGTTAATATTATACAGTGTAGGATGACCAAAATCATGATACACAACAAGGGTCACCTGATAATCATACTACAACAGTTATTTCAGGGGGGGGAAAATTGTATATTTTTGGGGAATTTTATTGTGAAAAATCATCAATAGCGTTAATATTATACAGTGTAGGATGACAAAAATCATGATACACAACAAGGGTCACCTGATAATCATACTACAACAGTTATTTCTGGAAAATGTGTTTTTGTTCATTTTCGGGGAATTTTATTGTGAAAGATCGTCAATAGCGTTAATATTATACACTGTATACTCACCAAAATCATGCTATACAACAAGGGTCACCTGATAATCATACTACAACAGTTATTTCAGGGGTAGAAAAAAATTGTATATTTTTGGGGAATTTTATTGTGAAAAATCGTCAATAGCGTTAATATTAGACAGTGTAGGATGACCAAAATCATGATACACAACAAGGGTCACCTGATAATCATACTACAACAGTCATTTCAGAAAAAAAACTCTTTTTGCATATTTTTCGGGAATTTTATTTTGAAATATCGTCAATAGCGTTAATATCATACACTGTATACTCACCAAAATCATGCTATACAACAAGGGTCACCTGATAATCATACTACAACAGTTATTTCAGGGGGGGGAAATTTTTAATATTTTTGGTGAATTTTATTGTGAAAAATCGTCAATAGCATTAATATTATACAGTGTAGGATGACAAAAATCATGATACACAACAAGGGTCACCTGATAATCATACTACAACAGTTATTTCAGGGGGGGGGGGGAAATTGTATATTTTTGGGGAATTTTATTGTGAAAAATCGTCAATAGCGTTAATATTATACAGTGTAGGATGACCAAAATCATGATACACAACAAGGGTCACCTGATAATCATACTACAACAGTGATTTCAGAAAAAGGTGTTTTTGTTTATTTTTGGAGAAATTTATTGTGAAAAATCGTCAATAGCGTTAATATTATACACTGTATACTCACCAAAATCATGCTATACAACAAGGGTCACCTGATAATCATACTACAACAGTTATTTCAGGGGGGGGGAAATTGTATATTTTTGGGGAATTTTATTGTGAAAAATCATCAATAGCGTTAATATTATACAGTGTAGGATGACCAAAATCATGATAAACAACAAGGGTCACCTGATAATCATACTACAACAGTTATTTCAGGGGTAAAAAAAATTGTATATTTTTGGGGAATTTTATTGTGAAAAATCGTCAATAGCGTTAATATTATACAGTGTAGGATGACCAAAATCATGCTATACAACAAGGGTCACCTGATAATCATACTACAACAGTTATTTCAGGAAAATGTGTTTTTGCTTATTTTTGGGGAATTTTATTGTGAAAAATCGTCAATAGCGTTAATATTATACAGTGTAGGATGTCCAAAATCATGATACACAACAAGGGTCACCTGATAATCATACTACAACAGTTATTTCAGAAAAACGTGTTTTTGTTTATTTTTGGAGAATTTTATTTTGAAATATCGTCAATAGCGTTAATATTATATACTGTATACTCACCAAAATCATGCTACACAACAAGGGTCACCTGATAATCATACTACAACAGTTATTTCAGGAAAAAAAAAAAGTTTGCATAATTTTGGGGAATTTTATTGTGAAAAATCGTCAATAGCGTTAATATTATACAGTGTAGGATGACCAAAATCATGCTATACAACAAGGGTCACCTGATAATCATACTACAACAGTTATTTCAGGAAAATGTGTTTTTGCTTATTTTTGGGGAATTTTATTGTGAAAAATCGTCAATAGCGTTAATATTATACACTGTATACTATCCAAATTCATGCTATACAACAAGGGTCACCTGATAATCATACTAAAACAGTTATTTCAGGGGGGGGGGGAATTGTATATTTTTGGGGAATTTTATTGTGAAAAATCGTCAATAGCGTTAATATTATACAGTGTAGGATGACCAAAATCATGATACACAACAAGGGTCACCTGATAATCATACTACAACAGTTATTTCATGGGGAAAAACAGTTGTATATTTTTGGGGAATTTTATTGTGAAAAATCGTCAATAGCGTTAATATTATACACTGTATACTCACCAAAATCATGCTACACAACAAGGGTCACCTGATAATCATACTACAACAGTTATTTCATTGGGAAAAAAAGTTGTATATTTTTGGGGAATTTTATTGTGAAAAATCGTCAATAGCGTTAATATTATACAGTGTAGGATGACCAAAATCATGCTACACAACAAGGGTCACCTGATAATCATACTACAACAGTTATTTCAGAAAAAAAAAATTTTGTTTATTTTTGGAGAATTTCATTTTGAAAAATCGTCAATAGCGTTAATATTATACACTGTATACTCACCAAAATCATGCTATACAACAAGGGTCACCTGATAATCATACTACAACAGTTATTTCACGGGGGGAAAAAATTGTATATTTTTGGGGAATTTTATTGTGAAAAATCGTCAATAGCGTTAATATTATAAAGTGTAGGATGACCAAAATCATGATACACAACAAGGGTCACCTGATAATCATACTACAACAGTTATTTCAGGGGGAAAAACAGTTGTATATTTTTTGGGAATTTTATTGTGAAAAATCGTCAATAGCGTTAATATTATACAGTGTTGGATGACCAAAATCATGATACACAACAAGGGTCACCTGATAATCATACTACAACAGTTATTTCAGGGGGCATAAAAATTGTATATTTTTGGGGAATTTTATATTTAAATATTTTCAATAGCGTTAATATTATACAGTGTAGGATGACCAAATTCATGCTATACAACAAGGGTCACCTGATAATCATACTACAACAGTTATTTCAGAAAAAAGTGTTTTTGTTTATTTTTGGGGAATTTTATTTTGAAAAATCGTCAATAGCGTTAATATTATACAGTGTAGGATGACCAAAATCATGATACACAACAAGGGTCACCTGATAATCATACTACACCAGTTATTTCAGGGGTACAAGAAATTGTATATTTTTGGGGAATTTTATTGTGAAAAATCATCAATAGCGTTAATATTATACAGTGTAGGATGACCAAAATCATGATACACAACAAGGGTCACCTGATAATCATACTACAACAGTTATTTCAGGAAAATGTGTTTTTGTTTATTTTTGGAGAATTTTATTGTGAAAAATCGTCAATAGCGTTAATATTATACACTGTATACTCACCAAAATCATGCTATACAACAAGGGTCACCTGATAATCATACTACAACAGTTATATCAGGGGGGGGAAAATTGTATATTTTTGGGGAATTTTATTGTGAAAAATCATCAATAGCGTTAATATTATACAGTGTAGGATGACCAAAATCATGATACACAACAAGGGTCACCTGATAATCATACTACACCAGTTATTTCAGGGGTACAAGAAATTGTATATTTTTGGGGAATTTTATTGTGAAAAATTGTCAATAGCGTTAATATTATACAGTGTAGGATGACCAAAATCATGATACACAACAAGGGTCACCTGATAATCATACTACAACAGTTATTTCAGGAAAATGTGTTTTTGTTTATTTTTGGAGAATTTTATTGTGAAAAATCGTCAATAGCGTTAATATTATACACTGTATACTCACCAAAATCATGCTATACAACAAGGGTCACCTGATAATCATACTACAACAGTTATATCAGGGGGGGGGAAAATTGTATATTTTTGGGGAATTTTATTGTGAAAAATCATCAATAGCGTTAATATTATACAGTGTAGGATGACCAAAATCATGATACACAACAAGGGTCACCTCATAATCATACTACAACAGTTATTTCAGAAAAACGTGTTTTTGTTTATTTTTGGGGAATTTTATTTTGAAATATCGTCAATAGCGTTAATATTATATACTGTATACTCACCAAAATCATGCTACACAACAAGGGTCACCTGATAATCATACTACAACAGTTATTTCAGAGAAACGTGTTTTTGTTTATTTTTGGAGAATTTTATTTTTAATATCGTCAATAGCGTTAATATTATATACTGTATACTCACCAAAATCATGCTACACAACAAGGGTCACCTGATAATCATACTACAACAGTTATTTCAGGAAAAAAAAAAGTTTGCATATTTTTGGGGAATTTTATATTTAAATATTTTCAATAGCATTAATATTATACAGTGTAGGATGACCAAAATCATGCTATACAACAAGGGTCACCTGATAATCATACTACAACAGTTATTTCAGGAAAATGTGTTTTTGTTTATTTTTGGGGAATTTTATTGTAAAAAAATCGTCAATAGCGTTAATATTATACTCTGTATACTCACCAAAATCATGCTACACAACAAGGGTCACCTGATAATCATACTACAACAGTTATTTCAGGGGGAAAAAAAGTTTGCATATTTTTGGGGAATTTTATATTTAAATATTTTCAATAGCGTTAATATTATACAGTGTAGGATGACCAAAATCATGCTATACAACAAAGGTCACCTGATAATCATACTACAACAGTTATTTCAGGGGGGGGGGGGAATTGTATATTTTTGGGGAATTTTATTGTGAAAAATCGTCAATAGCGTTAATATTATACAGTGTAGGATGACCAAAATCATGATACACAACAAGGGTCACCTGATAATCATACTACAACAGTGATTTCAGAAAAAGGTGTTTTTGTTTATTTTTGGAGAAATTTATTGTGAAAAATCGTCAATAGCGTTAATATTATACACTGTATACTCACCAAAATCATGCTATACAACAAGGGTCACCTGATAATCATACTACAACAGTTATTTCAGGGGGGGGGAAATTGTATATTTTTGGGGAATTTTATTGTGAAAAATCATCAATAGCGTTAATATTATACAGTGTAGGATGACCAAAATCATGATAAACAACAAGGGTCACCTGATAATCATACTACAACAGTTATTTCAGGGGTAAAAAAAATTGTATATTTTTGGGGAATTTTATTGTGAAAAATCGTCAATAGCGTTAATATTATACAGTGTAGGATGACCAAAATCATGCTATACAACAAGGGTCACCTGATAATCATACTACAACAGTTATTTCAGGAAAATGTGTTTTTGCTTATTTTTGGGGAATTTTATTGTGAAAAATCGTCAATAGCGTTAATATTATACAGTGTAGGATGTCCAAAATCATGATACACAACAAGGGTCACCTGATAATCATACTACAACAGTTATTTCAGAAAAACGTGTTTTTGTTTATTTTTGGAGAATTTTATTTTGAAATATCGTCAATAGCGTTAATATTATATACTGTATACTCACCAAAATCATGCTACACAACAAGGGTCACCTGATAATCATACTACAACAGTGATTTCAGGAAAAAAAAAAAGTTTGCATAATTTTGGGGAATTTTATTGTGAAAAATCGTCAATAGCGTTAATATTATACAGTGTAGGATGACCAAAATCATGCTATACAACAAGGGTCACCTGATAATCATACTACAACAGTTATTTCAGGAAAATGTGTTTTTGCTTATTTTTGGGGAATTTTATTGTGAAAAATCGTCAATAGCGTTAATATTATACACTGTATACTATCCAAATTCATGCTATACAACAAGGGTCACCTGATAATCATACTAAAACAGTTATTTCAGGGGGGGGGGGAATTGTATATTTTTGGGGAATTTTATTGTGAAAAATCGTCAATAGCGTTAATATTATACAGTGTAGGATGACCAAAATCATGATACACAACAAGGGTCACCTGATAATCATACTACAACAGTTATTTCATGGGGAAAAACAGTTGTATATTTTTGGGGAATTTTATTGTGAAAAATCGTCAATAGCGTTAATATTATACACTGTATACTCACCAAAATCATGCTACACAACAAGGGTCACCTGATAATCATACTACAACAGTTATTTCATTGGGAAAAAAAGTTGTATATTTTTGGGGAATTTTATTGTGAAAAATCGTCAATAGCGTTAATATTATACAGTGTAGGATGACCAAAATCATGATACACAACAAGGGTCACCTGATAATCATACTACAACAGTTATTTCAGAAAAAAAAATTTTTGTTTATTTTTGGAGAATTTCATTTTGAAAAATCGTCAATAGCGTTAATATTATACACTGTATACTCACCAAAATCATGCTATACAACAAGGGTCACCTGATAATCATACTACAACAGTTATTTCACGGGGGGAAAAAATTGTATATTTTTGGGGAATTTTATTGTGAAAAATCGTCAATAGCGTTAATATTATAAAGTGTAGGATGACCAAAATCATGATACACAACAAGGGTCACCTGATAATCATACTACAACAGTTATTTCAGGGGGAAAAACAGTTGTATATTTTTTGGGAATTTTATTGTGAAAAATCGTCAATAGCGTTAATATTATACAGTGTTGGATGACCAAAATCATGATACACAACAAGGGTCACCTGATAATCATACTACAACAGTTATTTCAGGGGGCATAAAAATTGTATATTTTTGGGGAATTTTATATTTAAATATTTTCAATAGCGTTAATATTATACAGTGTAGGATGACCAAATTCATGCTATACAACAAGGGTCACCTGATAATCATACTACAACAGTTATTTCAGAAAAAAGTGTTTTTGTTTATTTTTGGGGAATTTTATTTTGAAAAATCGTCAATAGCGTTAATATTATACAGTGTAGGATGACCAAAATCATGATACACAACAAGGGTCACCTGATAATCATACTACACCAGTTATTTCAGGGGTACAAGAAATTGTATATTTTTGGGGAATTTTATTGTGAAAAATCATCAATAGCGTTAATATTATACAGTGTAGGATGACCAAAATCATGATACACAACAAGGGTCACCTGATAATCATACTACAACAGTAATTTCAGGGGGCAAAACATTTTTATATTTTTGGGGAATTTTATTGTGAAAAATTGTCAATAGCGTTAATATTATACAGTGTAGGATGACCAAAATCATGATACACAACAAGGGTCACCTGATAATCATACTACAACAGTTATTTCAGGAAAATGTGTTTTTGTTTATTTTTGGAGAATTTTATTGTGAAAAATCGTCAATAGCGTTAATATTATACACTGTATACTCACCAAAATCATGCTATACAACAAGGGTCACCTGATAATCATACTACAACAGTTATATCAGGGGGGGGAAAATTGTATATTTTTGGGGAATTTTATTGTGAAAAATCATCAATAGCGTTAATATTATACAGTGTAGGATGACCAAAATCATGATACACAACAAGGGTCACCTCATAATCATACTACAACAGTTATTTCAGAAAAACGTGTTTTTGTTTATTTTTGGGGAATTTTATTTTGAAATATCGTCAATAGCGTTAATATTATATACTGTATACTCACCAAAATCATGCTACACAACAAGGGTCACCTGATAATCATACTACAACAGTTATTTCAGAGAAACGTGTTTTTGTTTATTTTTGGGGAATTTTATTTTTAATATCGTCAATAGCGTTAATATTATATACTGTATACTCACCAAAATCATGCTACACAACAAGGGTCACCTGATAATCATACTACAACAGTTATTTCAGGGGGAAAAACAGTTGTATATTTTTGGGGAATTTTATTGTAAAAAATCGTCAATAGCGTTAATATTATACAGTGTAGGATGACCAAAATCATGATACACAACAAGGGTCACCTGATAATCATACTACAACAGTTATTTCAGGAAAAAAAAAAGTTTGCATATTTTTGGGGAATTTTATATTTAAATATTTTCAATAGCATTAATATTATACAGTGTAGGATGACCAAAATCATGCTATACAACAAGGGTCACCTGATAATCATACTACAACAGTTATTTCAGGAAAATGTGTTTTTGTTTATTTTTGGGGAATTTTATTGTAAAAAAATCGTCAATAGCGTTAATATTATACTCTGTATACTCACCAAAATCATGCTACACAACAAGGGTCACCTGATAATCATACTACAACAGTTATTTCAGGGGGAAAAAAAGTTTGCATATTTTTGGGGAATTTTATATTTAAATATTTTCAATAGCGTTAATATTATACAGTGTAGGATGACCAAAATCATGCTATACAACAAAGGTCACCTGATAATCATACTACAACAGTTATTTCAGGGGGGGGGGGGAAATTGTATATTTTTGGAGAATTTTATTGTGAAAAATCGTCAATAGCGTTAATATTATACAGTGTAGGATGACCAAAATCATGATACACAACAAGGATCACCTGATAATCATACTACAACAGTGATTTCAGAAAAAAGTGTTTTTGTTTATTTTTGGAGAATTTTATTGTGAAAAATCGTCAATAGCGTTAATATTATACACTGTATACTCACCAAAATCATGCTATACAACAAGGGTCACCTGATAATCATACTACAACAGTTATATCAGGGGGGGGAAAATTGTATATTTTTGGGGAATTTTATTGTGAAAAATCATCAATAGCGTTAATATTATACAGTGTAGGATGACCAAAATCATGATACACAACAAGGGTCACCTGATAATCATACTACAACAGTTATTTCAGGGGTAAAAAAAATAGTATATTTTTGGGGAATTTTATTGTGAAAAATCGTCAATAGCGTTAATATTATACAGTGTAGGATGACCAAAATCATGATACACAACAAGGGTCACCTGATAATCATACTACAACAGTTATTTCAGAAAAACGTGTTTTTGTTTATTTTTGGAGAATTTTATTTTGAAATATCGTCAATAGCGTTAATATTATATACTGTATACTCACCAAAATCATGCTACACAACAAGGGTCACCTGATAATCATACTACAACAGTTATTTCAGAAAAACGTGTTTTTGTTTATTTTTGGAGAATTTTATTTTGAATATCGTCAATAGCGTTAATATTATATACTGTATACTCACCAAAATCATGCTACACAACAAGGGTCACCTGATAATCATACTACAACAGTGATTTCAGGAAAAAAAAAGTTTGCATAATTTTGGGGAATTTTATTGTGAAAAATCGTCAATAGCGTTAATATTATACAGTGTAGGATGACCAAAATCATGCTATACAACAAGGGTCACCTGATAATCATACTACAACAGTTATTTCAGGAAAATGTGTTTTTGCTTATTTTTGGGGAATTTTATTGTGAGAAATCGTCAATAGCGTTAATATTATACACTATATACTATCCAAAATCATGCTATACAACAAGGGTCACCTGATAATCATACTACAACAGTTATTTCAGGGGGAAAAACAGTTGTATATTTTTGGGGAATTTTATTGTGAAAAATCGTCAATAGCGTTAATATTATACAGTGTAGGATGACCAAAATCATGATACACAACAAGGGTCACCTGATAATCATACTACAACAGTTATTTCAGGAAAAAAAAAGTTTGCATATTTTTGGGGAATTTTATATTTAAATATTTTCAATAGCATTAATATTATACAGTGTAGGATGACCAAAATCATGCTATACAACAAGGGTCACCTGATAATCATACTACAACAGTTATTTCAGGAAAATGTGTTTTTGTTTATTTTTGGGGAATTTTATTGTAAAAAAAATCGTCAATAGCGTTAATATTATACTCTGTATACTCACCAAAATCATGCTAAACAACAAGGGTCACCTGATAATCATACTACAACAGTTATTTCAGGGGGAAAAAAAGTTTGCATATTTTTGGGGAATTTTATATTTAAATATTTTCAATAGCGTTAATATTATACAGTGTAGGATGACCAAAATCATGCTATACAACAAAGGTCACCTGATAATCATACTACAACAGTTATTTCAGGGGGGGGGGGGGGGAAATTGTATATTTTTGGGGAATTTTATTGTGAAAAATCGTCAATAGCGTTAATATTATACAGTGTAGGATGACCAAAATCATGATACACAACAAGGATCACCTGATAATCATACTACAACAGTGATTTCAGAAAAAAGTGTTTTTGTTTATTTTTGGAGAATTTTATTGTGAAAAATCGTCAATAGCGTTAATATTATACACTGTATACTCACCAAAATCATGCTATACAACAAGGGTCACCTGATAATCATACTACAACAGTTATATCAGGGGGGGGAAAATTGTATATTTTTGGGGAATTTTATTGTGAAAAATCATCAATAGCGTTAATATTATACAGTGTAGGATGACCAAAATCATGATACACAACAAGGGTCACCTGATAATCATACTACAACAGTTATTTCAGAAAAACGTGTTTTTGTTTATTTTTGGAGAATTTTATTTTGAATATCGTC
Source organism: Scomber scombrus (assembly GCF_963691925.1). NCBI lineage: Eukaryota > Metazoa > Chordata > Actinopteri > Scombriformes > Scombridae > Scomber > Scomber scombrus. The sequence continues at coordinate 5,325,808 of NC_084971.1, read as the reverse complement.
AATAGCGTTAATATTATATACTGTATACTCACCAAAATCATGCTACACAACAAGGGTCACCTGATAATCATACTACAACAGTGATTTCAGGAAAAAAAAAAGTTTGCATAATTTTGGGGAATTTTATTGTGAAAAATCGTCAATAGCGTTAATATTATACAGTGTAGGATGACCAAAATCATGCTATACAACAAGGGTCACCTGATAATCATACTACAACAGTTATTTCAGGAAAATGTGTTTTTGCTTATTTTTGGGGAATTTTATTGTGAAAAATCGTCAATAGCGTTAATATTATACACTATATACTATCCAAAATCATGCTATACAACAAGGGTCACCTGATAATCATACTACAACAGTTATTTCAGGGGGAAAAACAGTTGTATATTTTTGGGGAATTTTATTGTGAAAAATCGTCAATAGCGTTAATATTATACAGTGTAGGATGACCAAAATCATGATACACAACAAGGGTCACCTGATAATCATACTACAACAGTTATTTCAGGAAAAAAAAAGTTTGCATATTTTTGGGGAATTTTATATTTAAATATTTTCAATAGCATTAATATTATACAGTGTAGGATGACCAAAATCATGCTATACAACAAGGGTCACCTGATAATCATACTACAACAGTTATTTCAGGGGGGGGGGGGGGAATTGTATATATTTGGGGAATTTTATTGTGAAAAATCGTCAATAGCGTTAATATTATACAGTGTAGGATGACCGAAATCATGATACACAACAAGGGTCACCTGATAATCATACTACAACAGTTATTTCAGGGGGAAAAAATGTGATATATTTTTGGGGAATTTTATTGTGAAAAATCATCAATAGCGTTAATATTATACAGTGTAGGATGAACAAAATCATGCTACACAACAAGGGTCACCTGATAATCAACAACAGTTATTTCAGGAAAATTGTTTTTTTTTATTTTTGGGGAATTTTATTGTGAAAAATCGTCAATAGCATTAATATTATACAGTGTAGGTAGACCAAAATCATGATACACAACAAGGGTCACCTGATAATCATACTACAACAGTCATTTCAGGAAAAAAAAAAGTTTGCATATTTTTGGGGAATTTTATGTTAAAATATTTTCAATAGCGTTAATATTATACAGTGTAGGATGACCAAAATCATGCTACACAACAAGGGTCACCTGATAATCATACTACAACAGTTATTTCATAGGGAAAAACAGTTGTATATTTTAGGGGAATTTTATTGTGAAAAATCGTCAATAGCGTTAATATTATACACTGTATACTCACCAAAATCATGCTACACAACAAGGGTCACCTGATAATCATACTACAACAGTTATTTCATGGGGAAAAAAAGTTGTATATTTTTGGGGAATTTTATTGTGAAAAATCGTCAATAGCGTTAATATTATACAGTGTAGGAAGACCAAAATCATGATACACAACAAGGGTCACCTGATAATCATACTACAACAGTTATTTCAGGGGGGGGGGAAATTGTATATTTTTTGGGAATTTTATTGTGAAAAATCGTCAATAGCGTCAATATTATACAGTGTAGGATGACCAAAATCATGATACACAACAAGGGTCACCTGATAATCATACTACAACAGTAATTTCAGGGGGCAAAACATTTTTATATTTTTGGCGAATTTTATTGTGAAAAATAATCAATAACGTTAATATTATACAGTGTAGGATGACCAAAATCATGATACACAACAAGGGTCACCTGATAATCATACTACAACAGTTATTTCAGGAAAATGTGTTTTTGTTTATTTTTGGGGAATTTTATTGTGAAAAATCATCAATAGCGTTAATATTATACAGTGTAGGATGACCAAAATCATGATACTCAACAAGGGTCACCTGATAATCATACTACATCAGTTATTTCTGGAAAATGGGTTTTTGTTCATTTTCGGGGAATTTTATTGTGAAAAATCGTCAATAGCGTTAATATTATAAACTGTATACTCACCAAAATCATGCTATACAACAAGGGTCACCTGATAATCATACTACAACAGTTATTTCAGGGGTAGAAAAAAATTGTATATTTTTGGGGAATTTTATTGTGAAAAATCGTCAATAGCGTTAATATTATACAGTGTAGGATGACCAAAATCATGATACACAACAAGGGTCACCTGATAATCATACTACAACAGTCATTTCAGAAAAAAACAACTCTTTTTGCATATTTTTGGGGAATTTTATTTTGAAATATCGTCAATAGCGTTAATATCATACACTGTATACTCACCAAAATCATGCTATACAACAAGGGTCACCTGATAATCATACTACAACAGTTATATCAGGGGGGGGAAAATTGTATATTTTTGGGGAATTTTATTGTGAAAAATCATCAATAGCGTTAATATTATACAGTGTAGGATGACCAAAATCATGATACACAACAAGGGTCACCTGATAATCATACTACAACAGTTATTTCAGGGGTAAAAAAAATTGTATATTTTTGGGGAATTTTATTGTGAAAAATCGTCAATAGCGTTAATATTATACAGTGTAGGATGACCAAAATCATGATACACAACAAGGGTCACCTTATAATCATACTACAACAGTTATTTCAGAAAAACGTGTTTTTGTTTATTTTTGGAGAATTTTATTTTGAAATATCGTCAATAGCGTTAATATTATATACTGTATACTCACCAAAATCATGCTACACAACAAGGGTCACCTGATAATCATACTACAACAGTTATTTCAGAAAAACGTGTTTTTGTTTATTTTTGGAGAATTTTATTTTGAATATCGTCAATAGCGTTAATATTATATACTGTATACTCACCAAAATCATGCTATACAACAAGGGTCACCTGATAATCATACTACAACAGTTATTTCAGGAAAATGTGTTTTTGCTTATTTTTGGGGAATTTTATTGTGAAAAATCGTCAATAGCGTTAATATTATACACTATATACTATCCAAAATCATGCTATACAACAAGGGTCACCTGATAATCATACTACAACAGTTATTTCAGGGGGAAAAACAGTTGTATATTTTTGAGGAATTTTATTGTGAAAAATCGTCAATAGCGTTAATATTATACAGTGTAGGATGACCAAAATCATGATACACAACAAGGGTCACCTGATAATCATACTACAACAGTTATTTCAGGAAAAAAAAAGTTTGCATATTTTGGGGGAATTTTATATTTAAATATTTTCAATAGCATTAATATTATACAGTGTAGGATGACCAAAATCATGCTATACAACAAGGGTCACCTGATAATCATACTACAACAGTTATTTCAGGAAAATGTGTTTTTGTTTATTTTTGGGGGAATTTTATTGTAAAAAAATCGTCAATAGCGTTAATATTATACTCTGTATACTCACCAAAATCATGCTAAACAACAAGGGTCACCTGATAATCATACTACAACAGTTATTTCAGGGGGAAAAAAAGTTTGCATATTTTTGGGGAATTTTATATTTAAATATTTTCAATAGCGTTAATATTATACAGTGTAGGATGACCAAAATCATGCTATACAACAAAGGTCACCTGATAATCATACTACAACAGTTATTTCAGGGGGGGGGGGGGAAATTGTATATTTTTGGGGAATTTTATTGTGATAAATCGTCAATAGCGTTAATATTATACAGTGTAGGATGACCAAAATCATGATACACAACAAGGATCACCTGATAATCATACTACAACAGTGATTTCAGAAAAACGTGTTTTTGTTTATTTTTGGAGAATTTTATTGTGAAAAATCATCAATAGCGTTAATATTATACACTGTATACTCACCAAAATCATGCTATACAACAAGGGTCACCTGATAATCATACTACAACAGTTATATCAGGGGGGGGAAAATTGTATATTTTTGGGGAATTTTATTGTGAAAAATCATCAATAGCGTTAATATTATACAGTGTAGGATGACCAAAATCATGATACACAACAAGGGTCACCTGATAATCATACTACAACAGTTATTTCAGGGGTAAAAAAAATTGTATATTTTTGGGGAATTTTATTGTGAAAAATCGTCAATAGCGTTAATATTATACAGTGTAGGATGACCAAAATCATGATACACAACAAGGGTCACCTGATAATCATACTACAACAGTTATTTCAGAAAAACGTGTTTTTGTTTATTTTTGGGGAATTTTATTTTGAAATATCGTCAATAGCGTTAATATTATATACTGTATACTCACCAAAATCATGCTACACAACAAGGGTCACCTGATAATCATACTACAACAGTTATTTCAGGAAAATGTGTTTTTGCTTATTTTTGGGGAATTTTATTGTGAAAAATCGTCAATAGCGTTAATATTATACACTATATACTATCCAAAATCATGCTATACAACAAGGGTCACCTGATAATCATACTACAACAGTTATTTCAGGGGGAAAAACAGTTGTATATTTTTGGGGAATTTTATTGTGAAAAATCGTCAATAGCGTTAATATTATACAGTGTAGGATGACCAAAATCATGATACACAACAAGGGTCACCTGATAATCATACTACAACAGTTATTTCAGGAAAAAAAAAGTTTGCATATTTTTGGGGAATTTTATATTTAAATATTTTCAATAGCATTAATATTATACAGTGTAGGATGACCAAAATCATGCTATACAACAAGGGTCACCTGATAATCATACTACAACAGTTATTTCAGGGGGGGGGGGGGGAATTGTATATATTTGGGGAATTTTATTGTGAAAAATCGTCAATAGCGTTAATATTATACAGTGTAGGATGACCGAAATCATGATACACAACAAGGGTCACCTGATAATCATACTACAACAGTTATTTCAGGGGGAAAAAATGTGATATATTTTTGGGGAATTTTATTGTGAAAAATCATCAATAGCGTTAATATTATACAGTGTAGGATGAACAAAATCATGCTACACAACAAGGGTCACCTGATAATCAACAACAGTTATTTCAGGAAAATTGTTTTTTTTTATTTTTGGGGAATTTTATTGTGAAAAATCGTCAATAGCATTAATATTATACAGTGTAGGTAGACCAAAATCATGATACACAACAAGGGTCACCTGATAATCATACTACAACAGTCATTTCAGGAAAAAAAAAAGTTTGCATATTTTTGGGGAATTTTATGTTTAAATATTTTCAATAGCGTTAATATTATACAGTGTAGGATGACCAAAATCATGCTACACAACAAGGGTCACCTGATAATCATACTACAACAGTTATTTCATGGGGAAAAACAGTTGTATATTTTAGGGGAATTTTATTGTGAAAAATCGTCAATAGCGTTAATATTATACACTGTATACTCACCAAAATCATGCTACACAACAAGGGTCACCTGATAATCATACTACAACAGTTATTTCATGGGGAAAAAAAGTTGTATATTTTTGGGGAATTTTATTGTGAAAAATCGTCAATAGCGTTAATATTTTACAGTGTAGGAAGACCAAAATCATGATACACAACAAGGGTCACCTGATAATCATACTACAACAGTTATTTCAGGGGGGGGGGAAATTGTATATTTTTTGGGAATTTTATTGTGAAAAATCGTCAATAGCGTCAATATTATACAGTGTAGGATGACCAAAATCATGATACACAACAAGGGTCACCTGATAATCATACTACAACAGTAATTTCAGGGGGAAAAACATTTTTATATTTTTGGCGAATTTTATTGTGAAAAATAATCAATAACGTTAATATTATACAGTGTAGGATGACCAAAATCATGATACACAACAAGGGTCACCTGATAATCATACTACAACAGTTATTTCAGGGGGAAAAACAGTTGTATATTTTTGGGGAATTTTATTGTGAAAAATCGTCAATAGCATTAATATTATACAGTGTAGGATGACCAAAATCATGATACACAACAAGGGTCACCTGATAATCATACTACATCAGTTATTTCTGGAAAATGTGTTTTTGTTCATTTTCGGGGAATTTTATTGTGAAAAATCGTCAATAGCGTTAATATTATAAACTGTATACTCACCAAAATCATGCTATACAACAAGGGTCACCTGATAATCATACTACAACAGTTATTTCAGGGGTAGAAAAAAATTGTATATTTTTGGGGAATTTTATTGTGAAAAATCGTCAATAGCGTTAATATTATACAGTGTAGGATGACCAAAATCATGATACACAACAAGGGTCACCTGATAATCATACTACAACAGTCATTTCAGAAAAAAAAAACTCTTTTTGCATATTTTTGGGGAATTTTATTTTGAAATATCGTCAATAGCGTTAATATCATACACTGTATACTCACCAAAATCATGCTATACAACAAGGGTCACCTGATAAGCATACTACAACAGTTATTTCAGGGGGGAAAATTTTTTATATTTTTGGTGAATTTTATTGTGAAAAATCGTCAATAGCGTTAATATTATACAGTGTAGGATGACCAAAATCATGCTATACAACAAGGGTCACCTGATAATTATACTACAACAGTTATTTCAGGGGGGGGGGGGTTATTGTATATTTTTGGGGAATTTTATTGTGAAAAATCGTCAATAGCGTTAATATTATACACTGTATACTCACCAAAATCATGCTATACAACAAGGGTCACCTGATAATCATACTACAACAGTTATTTCAGGGGGGGGGAAATTGTATATTTTTGGGGAATTTTATTGTGAAAAATCATCAATAGCGTTAATATTATACAGTGTAGGATGACAAAAATCATGATACACAACAAGGGTCACCTGATAATCATACTACAACAGTTATTTCAGGAAAATGTGTTTTTGTTCATTTTCGGGGAATTTTATTGTGAAAAATCGTCAATAGCGTTAATATTATACACTGTATACTCACCAAAATCATGCTATACAACAAGGGTCACCTGATAATCATACTACAACAGTTATTTCAGGGGTAGAAAAAAATTGTATATTTTTGGGGAATTTTATTGTGAAAAATCGTCAATAGCGTTAATATTATACAGTGTAGGATGACCAAAATAATGATACACAACAAGGGTCACCTGATAATCATACTACAACAGTCATTTCAGAAAAAAAACTCTTTTTGCATATTTTTCGGGAATTTTATTTTGAAATATCGTCAATAGCGTTAATATCATACACTGTATACTCACCAAAATCATGCTATACAACAAGGGTCACCTGATAAGCATACTACAACAGTTATTTCAGGGGGGGGAAATTTTTTTATATTTTTGGTGAATTTTATTGTGAAAAATCGTCAATAGCATTAATATTATACAGTGTAGGATGACCAAAATCATGATACACAACAAGGGTCACCTGATAATCATACTACAACAGTCATTTCAGAAAAAAAACCTCTTTTTGCATATTTTTCGGGAATTTTATTTTGAAATATCGTCAATAGCGTTAATATCATACACTGTATACTCACCAAAATCATGCTATACAACAAGGGTCACCTGATAATCATACTACAACAGTTATATCAGGGGGGGGAAAATTGTATATTTTTGGGGAATTTTATTGTGAAAAATCATCAATAGCGTTAATATTATACAGTGTAGGATGACCAAAATCATGATACACAACAAGGGTCACCTGATAATCATACTACAACAGTTATTTCAGGGGTAAAAAAAATTGTATATTTTTGGGGAATTTTATTGTGAAAAATCGTCAATAGCGTTAATATTATACAGTGTAGGATGACCAAAATCATGATACACAACAAGGGTCACCTGATAATCATACTACAACAGTTATTTCAGAAAAACGTGTTTTTGTTTATTTTTGGAGAATTTTATTTTGAATATCGTCAATAGCGTTAATATTATATACTGTATACTCACCAAAATCATGCTACACAACAAGGGTCACCTGATAATCATACTACAACAGTGATTTCAGGAAAAAAAAAAGTTTGCATAATTTTGGGGAATTTTATTGTGAAAAATCGTCAATAGCGTTAATATTATACAGTGTAGGATGACCAAAATCATGCTATACAACAAGGGTCACCTGATAATCATACTACAACAGTTATTTCAGGAAAATGTGTTTTTGCTTATTTTTGGGGAATTTTATTGTGAAAAATCGTCAATAGCGTTAATATTATACACTATATACTATCCAAAATCATGCTATACAACAAGGGTCACCTGATAATCATACTACAACAGTTATTTCAGGGGTAAAAAAAATTGTATATTTTTGGGGAATTTTATTGTGAAAAATCGTCAATAGCGTTAATATTATACAGTGTAGGATGACCAAAATCATGATACACAACAAGGGTCACCTGATAATCATACTACAACAGTTATTTCAGAAAAACGTGTTTTTGTTTATTTTTGGAGAATTTTATTTTGAAATATCGTCAATAGCGTTAATATTATATACTGTATACTCACCAAAATCATGCTACACAACAAGGGTCACCTGATAATCATACTACAACAGTTATTTCAGAAAAACGTGTTTTTGTTTATTTTTGGAGAATTTTATTTTGAATATCGTCAATAGCGTTAATATTATATACTGTATACTCACCAAAATCATGCTACACAACAAGGGTCACCTGATAAGCATACTACAACAGTTATTTCAGGGGGGGGAAATTTTTTTATATTTTTGGTGAATTTTATTGTGAAAAATCGTCAATAGCATTAATATTATACAGTGTAGGATGACCAAAATCATGATACACAACAAGGGTCACCTGATAATCATACTACAACAGTCATTTCAGAAAAAAAACCTCTTTTTGCATATTTTTCGGGAATTTTATTTTGAAATATCGTCAATAGCGTTAATATCATACACTGTATACTCACCAAAATCATGCTATACAACAAGGGTCACCTGATAATCATACTACAACAGTTATATCAGGGGGGGGAAAATTGTATATTTTTGGGGAATTTTATTGTGAAAAATCATCAATAGCGTTAATATTATACAGTGTAGGATGACCAAAATCATGATACACAACAAGGGTCACCTGATAATCATACTACAACAGTTATTTCAGGGGTAAAAAAAATTGTATATTTTTGGGGAATTTTATTGTGAAAAATCGTCAATAGCGTTAATATTATACAGTGTAGGATGACCAAAATCATGATACACAACAAGGGTCACCTGATAATCATACTACAACAGTTATTTCAGAAAAACGTGTTTTTGTTTATTTTTGGAGAATTTTATTTTGAATATCGTCAATAGCGTTAATATTATATACTGTATACTCACCAAAATCATGCTACACAACAAGGGTCACCTGATAATCATACTACAACAGTGATTTCAGGAAAAAAAAAAGTTTGCATAATTTTGGGGAATTTTATTGTGAAAAATCGTCAATAGCGTTAATATTATACAGTGTAGGATGACCAAAATCATGCTATACAACAAGGGTCACCTGATAATCATACTACAACAGTTATTTCAGGAAAATGTGTTTTTGCTTATTTTTGGGGAATTTTATTGTGAAAAATCGTCAATAGCGTTAATATTATACACTATATACTATCCAAAATCATGCTATACAACAAGGGTCACCTGATAATCATACTACAACAGTTATTTCAGGGGTAAAAAAAATTGTATATTTTTGGGGAATTTTATTGTGAAAAATCGTCAATAGCGTTAATATTATACAGTGTAGGATGACCAAAATCATGATACACAACAAGGGTCACCTGATAATCATACTACAACAGTTATTTCAGAAAAACGTGTTTTTGTTTATTTTTGGAGAATTTTATTTTGAAATATCGTCAATAGCGTTAATATTATATACTGTATACTCACCAAAATCATGCTACACAACAAGGGTCACCTGATAATCATACTACAACAGTTATTTCAGAAAAACGTGTTTTTGTTTATTTTTGGAGAATTTTATTTTGAATATCGTCAATAGCGTTAATATTATATACTGTATACTCACCAAAATCATGCTACACAACAAGGGTCACCTGATAATCATACTACAACAGTGATTTCAGGAAAAAAAAAAGTTTGCATAATTTTGGGGAATTTTATTGTGAAAAATCGTCAATAGCGTTAATATTATACAGTGTAGGATGACCAAAATCATGATACACAACAAGGGTCACCTGATAATCATACTACAACAGTTATTTCAGGGGTAAAAAAAATTGTATATTTTTGGGGAATTTTATTGTGAAAAATCGTCAATAGCGTTAATATTATACAGTGTAGGATGACCAAAATCATGATACACAACAAGGGTCACCTGATAATCATACTACAACAGTAATTTCAGGGGGCAAAACATTTTTATATTTTTGGCGAATTTTATTGTGAAAAATAATCAATAACGTTAATATTATACAGTGTAGGATGACCAAAATCATGATACACAACAAGGGTCACCTGATAATCATACTACAACAGTTATTTCAGGAAAATGTGTTTTTGTTTTTTTTTGGGGAATTTTATTGTGAAAAATCATCAATAGCGTTAATATTATACAGTGTAGGATGACCAAAATCATGATACACAACAAGGGTCACCTGATAATCATACTACATCAGTTATTTCTGGAAAATGTGTTTTTGTTCATTTTCGGGGAATTTTATTGTGAAAAATCGTCAATAGCGTTAATATTATAAACTGTATACTCACCAAAATCATGCTATACAACAAGGGTCACCTGATAATCATACTACAACAGTTATTTCAGGGGTAGAAAAAAATTGTATATTTTTGGGGAATTTTATTGTGAAAAATCGTCAATAGCGTTAATATTATACAGTGTAGGATGACCAAAATCATGATACACAACAAGGGTCACCTGATAATCATACTACAACAGTCATTTCAGAAAAAAAAACTCTTTTTGCATATTTTTGGGGAACTTTATTTTGAAATATCGTCAATAGCGTTAATATCATACACTGTATACTCACCAAAATCATGCTATACAACAAGGGTCACCTGATAAGCATACTACAACAGTTATTTCAGGGGGGAAAATTTTTTATATTTTTGGTGAATTTTATTGTGAAAAATAGTCAATAGCGTTAATATTATACAGTGTAGGATGACCAAAATCATGATACACAACAAGGGTCACCTGATAATCATACTACAACAGTTATTTCAGGGGGGGGGGGGTTATTGTATATTTTTGGGGAATTTTATTGTGAAAAATCGTCAATAGCGTTAATATTATACACTGTATACTCACCAAAATCATGCTATACAACAAGGGTCACCTGATAATCATACTACAACAGTTATTTCAGGGGGGGGAAAATTGTATATTTTTGGGGAATTTTATTGTGAAAAATCATCAATAGCGTTAATATTATACAGTGTAGGATGACCAAAATCATGATACACAACAAGGATCACCTGATAATCATACTACAACAGTTATTTCTGGAAAATGTGTTTTTGTTCATTTTCGGGGAATTTTATTGTTAAAAATCGTCAATAGCGTTAATATTATACACTGTATACTCACCAAAATCATGCTATACAACAAGGGTCACCTGATAATCATACTACAACAGTTTTATCAGGGGGGGGAAAATTGTATATATTTGGGGAATTTTATTGTGAAAAATCATCAATAGCGTTAATATTATACAGTGTAGGATGACCAAAATCATGATACACAACAAGGGTCACCTGATAATCATACTACAACAGTTATTTCAGGGGTAAAAAAAATTGTATATTTTTGGGGAATTTTATTGTGAAAAATCGTCAATAGCGTTAATATTATACAGTGTAGGATGACCGAAATCATGATACACAACAAGGGTCACCTGATAATCATACTACAACAGTTATTTCAGAAAAACGTGTTTTTGTTTATTTTTGGAGAATTTTATTTTGAATATAGTCAATAGCGTTAATATTATATACTGTATACTCACCAAAATCATGCTACACAACAAGGGTCACCTGATAATCATACTACAACAGTGATTTCAGGAAAAAAAAAAGTTTGCATAATTTTGGGGAATTTTATTGTGAAAAATCGTCAATAGCGTTAATATTATACAGTGTAGGATGACCAAAATCATGCTATACAACAAGGGTCACCTGATAATCATACTACAACAGTTATTTCAGGAAAATGTGTTTTTGCTTATTTTTGGGGAATTTTATTGTGAAAAATCGTCAATAGCGTTAATATTATACACTATATACTATCCAAAATCATGCTATACAACAAGGGTCACCTGATAATCATACTACAACAGTTATTTCAGGGGTAAAAAAAATTGTATATTTTTGGGGAATTTTATTGTGAAAAATCGTCAATAGCGTTAATATTATACAGTGTAGGACGACCAAAATCATGATACACAACAAGGGTCACCTGATAATCATACTACAACAGTTATTTCAGAAAAACGTGTTTTTGTTTATTTTTGGAGAATTTTATTTTGAAATATCGTCAATAGCGTTAATATTATATACTGTATACTCACCAAAATCATGCTACACAACAAGGGTCACCTGATAATCATACTACAACAGTTATTTCAGAAAAACGTGTTTTTGTTTATTTTTGGAGAATTTTATTTTGAATATCGTCAATAGCGTTAATATTATATACTGTATACTCACCAAAATCATGCTACACAACAAGGGTCACCTGATAATCATACTACAACAGTGATTTCAGGAAAAAAAAAAGTTTGCATAATTTTGGGGAATTTTATTGTGAAAAATCGTCAATAGCGTTAATATTATACAGTGTAGGATGACCAAAATCATGCTATACAACAAGGGTCACCTGATAATCATACTACAACAGTTATTTCAGGAAAACGTGTTTTTGCTTATTTTTGGGGAATTTTATTGTGAAAAATCGTCAATAGCGTTAATATTATACACTATATACTATCCAAAATCATGCTATACAACAAGGGTCACCTGATAATCATACTACAACAGTTATTTCAGTGGGAAAAACAGTTGTATATTTTTGGGGAATTTTATTGTGAAAAATTGTCAATAGCGTTAATATTATACAGTGTAGGATGACCAAAATCATGATACACAACAAGGGTCACCTGATAATCATACTAAAACAGTTATTTCAGGAAAAAAAAAGTTTGCATATTTTTGGGGAATTTTATATTTAAATATTTTCAATAGCATTAATATTATACAGTGTAGGATGACCAAAATCATGCTATACAACAAGGGTCACCTGATAATCATACTACAACAGTTATTTCAGGAAAATGTGTTTTTGTTTATTTTTGGGGAATTTTATTGTAAAAAAATCGTCAATAGCGTTAATATTATACTCTGTATACTCACCAAAATCATGCTAAACAACAAGGGTCACCTGATAATCATACTACAACAGTTATTTCAGGGGGAAAAAAAGTTTGCATATTTTTGGGGAATTTTATATTTAAATATTTTCAATAGCGTTAATATTATACAGTGTAGGATGACCAAAATCATGCTATACAACAAAGGTCACCTGATAATCATACTACAACAGTTATTTCAGGGGGGGGGGAAATTGTATATTTTTGGGGAATTTTATTGTGAAAAATCGTCAATAGCGTTAATATTATACAGTGTAGGATGACCGAAATCATGATACACAACAAGGGTCACCTGATAATCATACTACAACAGTTATTTCAGGGGGAAAAAATGTGATATATTTTTGGGGAATTTTATTGTGAAAAATCATCAATAGCGTTAATATTATACAGTGTAGGATGAACAAAATCATGCTACACAACAAGGGTCACCTGATAATCAACAACAGTTATTTCAGGAAAATTGTTTTTTTTTATTTTTGGGGAATTTTATTGTGAAAAATCGTCAATAGCATTAATATTATACAGTGTAGGTAGACCAAAATCATGATACACAACAAGGGTCACCTGATAATCATACTACAACAGTCATTTCAGGAAAAAAAAAAGTTTGCATATTTTTGTGGAATTTTATGTTTAAATATTTTCAATAGCGTTAATATTATACAGTGTAGGATGACCAAAATCATGCTACACAACAAGGGTCACCTGATAATCATACTACAACAGTTATTTCATGGGGAAAAACAGTTGTATATTTTAGGGGAATTTTATTGTGAAAAATCGTCAATAGCGTTAATATTATACACTGTATACTCACCAAAATCATGCTACACAACAAGGGTCACCTGATAATCATACTAAAACAGTTATTTCATGGGGAAAAAAAGTTGTATATTTTTGGGGAATTTTATTGTGAAAAATCGTCAATAGCGTTAATATTATACAGTGTAGGAAGACCAAAATCATGATACACAACAAGGGTCACCTGATAATCATACTACAACAGTTATTTCAGGGGGGGGAAAATTGTATATTTTTGGGGAATTTTATTGTGAAAAATCATCAATAGCGTTAATATTATACAGTGTAGGATGACCAAAATCATGATACACAACAAGGATCACCTGATAATCATACTACAACAGTTATTTCTGGAAAATGTGTTTTTGTTCATTTTCGGGGAATTTTATTGTGAAAAATCGTCAATAGCGTTAATATTATACACTGTATACTCACCAAAATCATGCTATACAACAAGGGTCACCTGATAATCATACTACAACAGTTATATCAGGGGGGGGAAAATTGTATATATTTGGGGAATTTTATTGTGAAAAATCATCAATAGCGTTAATATTATACAGTGTAGGATGACCAAAATCATGATACACAACAAGGGTCACCTGATAATCATACTACAACAGTTATTTCAGGGGTAAAAAAAATTGTATATTTTTGGGGAATTTTATTGCGAAAAATCGTCAATAGCGTTAATATTATACAGTGTAGGATGACCAAAATCATGATACACAACAAGGGTCACCTGATAATCATACTACAACAGTTATTTCAGAAAAACGTGTTTTTGTTTATTTTTGGGGAATTTTATTGTGAAAAATCATCAATAGCGTTAATATTATACAGTGTAGGATGAACAAAATCATGCTACACAACAAGGGTCACCTGATAATCAACAACAGTTATTTCAGGAAAATTGGTTTTTTTTATTTTTGGGGAATTTTATTGTGAAAAATCGTCAATAGCATTAATATTATACAGTGTAGGTAGACCAAAATCATGATACACAACAAGGGTCACCTGATAATCATACTACAACAGTCATTTCAGGAAAAAAAAAAGTTTGCATATTTTTGGGGAATTTTATGTTTAAATATTTTCAATAGCGTTAATATTATACAGTGTAGGATGACCAAAATCATGCTACACAACAAGGGTCACCTGATAATCATACTACAACAGTTATTTCATGGGGAAAAACAGTTGTATATTTTAGGGGAATTTTATTGTGAAAAATCGTCAATAGCGTTAATATTATACACTGTATACTCACCAAAATCATGCTACACAACAAGGGTCACCTGATAATCATACTAAAACAGTTATTTCATGGGGAAAAAAAGTTGTATATTTTTGGGGAATTTTATTGTGAAAAATCGTCAATAGCGTTAATATTATACAGTGTAGGAAGACCAAAATCATGATACACAACAAGGGTCACCTGATAATCATACTACAACAGTTATTTCAGGGGGGGGGGAAATTGTATATTTTTGGGGAATTTTATTGTGAAAAATCGTCAATAGCGTCAATATTATACAGTGTAGGATGATCAAAATCATGATACACAACAAGGGTCACCTGATAATCATACTACAACAGTAATTTCAGGGGGCAAAACATTTTTATATTTTTGGCGAATTTTATTGTGAAAAATAATCAATAACGTTAATATTATACAGTGTAGGATGACCAAAATCATGATACACAACAAGGGTCACCTGATAATCATACTACAACAGTTATTTCAGGAAAATGTGTTTTTGTTTATTTTTGGGGAATTTTATTGTGAAAAATCATCAATAGCGTTAATATTATACAGTGTAGGATGACCAAAATCATGATACACAACAAGGGTCACCTGATAATCATACTACAACAGTTATTTCGGGGGGGGGGGGTTATTGTATATTTTTGGGGAATTTTATTGTGAAAAATCGTCAATAGCGTTAATATTATACACTGTATACTCACCAAAATCATGATACAACAAGGGTCACCTGATAATCATACTACAACAGTTATTTCAGGGGGGGGAAAATTGTATATTTTTGGGGAATTTTATTGTGAAAAATCATCAATAGCGTTAATATTATACAGTGTAGGATGACAAAAATCATGATACACAACAAGGGTCACCTGATAATCATACTACAACAGTTATTTCTGGAAAATGTGTTTTTGTTCATTTTCGGGGAATTTTATTGTGAAAAATCGTCAATAGCGTTAATATTATACACTGTATACTCACCAAAATCATGCTATACAACAAGGGTCACCTGATAATCATACTACAACAGTTATTTCAGGGGTAGAAAAAAATTGTATATTTTTGGGGAATTTTATTGTGAAAAATCGTCAATAGCGTTAATATTATACAGTGTAGGATGACCAAAATCATGATACACAACAAGGGTCACCTGATAATCATACTACAAAAGTCATTTCAGAAAAAAAACTCTTTTTGCATATTTTTCGGGAATTTTATTTTGAAATATCGTCAATAGCGTTAATATCATACACTGTATACTCACCAAAATCATGCTATACAACAAGGGTCACCTGATAAGCATACTACAACAGTTATTTCAGGGGGGGGAAATTTTTTATATTTTTGGTGAATTTTATTTTGAAAAATCGTCAATAGCATTAATATTATACAGTGTAGGATGACCAAAATCATGATACACAACAAGGGTCACCTGATAATCATACTACAACAGTTATTTCAGGGGGGGGGGAAATTGTATATTTTTGGGGAATTTTATTGTGAAAAATCGTCAATAGCGTTAATATTATACAGTGTAGGATGACCAAAATCATGATACACAACAAGGGTCACCTGATAATCATACTACAACAGTGATTTCAGAAAAACGTGTTTTTGTTTATTTTTGGAGAATTTCATTGTGAAAAATCGTCAATAGCGTTAATATTATACACTGTATACTCACCAAAATCATGCTATACAACAAGGGTCACCTGATAATCATACTACAACAGTTATTTCAGGGGGGGGAAAATTGTATATTTTTGGGGAATTTTATTGTGAAAAATCATCAATAGCGTTAATATTATACAGTGTAGGATGACCAAAATCATGATAAACAACAAGGGTCACCTGATAATCATACTACAACAGTTATTTCAGGGGTAAAAAAAATGGTATATTTTTGGGGAATTTTATTGTGAAAAATCGTCAATAGCGTTAGTATTATACAGTGTAGGATGACCAAAATCATGATACACAACAAGGGTCACCTGATAATCATACTACAACAGTTATTTCAGAAAAACGTGTTTTTGTTTATTTTTGGAGAATTTTATTGTGAAAAATCGTCAATAGCGTTAATATTATACACTGTATACTCACCAAAATCATGCTATACAACAAGGGTCACCTGATAATCATACTACAACAGTTATATCAGGGGGGGGAAAATTGTATATTTTTGGGGAATTTTATTGTGAAAAATCATCAATAGCGTTAATATTATACAGTGTAGGATGACCAAAATCATGATACACAACAAGGGTCACCTGATAATCATACTACAACAGTTATTTCAGGGGTAAAAAAAATTGTATATTTTTGGGGAATTTTATTGTGAAAAATCGTCAATAGCGTTAATATTATACAGTGTAGGATGACCAAAATCATGATACACAACAAGGGTCACCTGATAATCATACTACAACAGTTATTTCAGAAAAACGTGTTTTTGTTTATTTTTGGGGAATTTTATTTTGAAATATCGTCAATAGCGTTAATATTATATACTGTATACTCACCAAAATCATGCTACACAACAAGGGTCACCTGATAATCATACTACAACAGTTATTTCAGAAAAAAATGTTTTTATTTATTTTTGGAGAATTTTATTTTGAATATCGTCAATAGCGTTAATATTATATACTGTATACTCACCAAAATCATGCTACACAACAAGGGTCACCTGATAATCATACTACAACAGTGATTTCAGGAAAAAAACAGTTTGCATAATTTTGGGGAATTTTATTGTGAAAAATCGTCAATAGCGTTAATATTATACAGTGTAGGATGACCAAAATCATGCTATACAACAAGGGTCACCTGATAATCATACTACAACAGTTATTTCAGGAAAATGTGTTTTTGCTTATTTTTGGGGAATTTTATTGTTAAAAATCGTCAATAGCGTTAATATTATACACTATATACTATCCAAAATCATGCTATACAACAAGGGTCACCTGATAATCATACTACAACAGTTATTTCAGGGGGAAAAACAGTTGTATATTTTTGGGGAATTTTATTGTGAAAAATCGTCAATAGCGTTAATATTATACAGTGTAGGATGAACAAAATCATGATACACAACAAGGGTCACCTGATAATCATACTACAACAGTTATTTCAGGAAAAAAAAAGTTTGCATATTTTTGGGGAATTTTATATTTAAATATTTTCAATAGCATTAATATTATACAGTGTAGGATGACCAAAATCATGCTATACAACAAGGGTCACCTGATAATCATACTACAACAGTTATTTCAGGAAAATGTGTTTTTGTTTATTTTTGGGGAATTTTATTGTAAAAAAAATCGTCAATAGCGTTAATATTATACTCTGTATACTCACCAAAATCATGCTAAACAACAAGGGTCACCTGATAATCATACTACAACAGTTATTTCAGGGGGAAAAAAAGTTTGCATATTTTTGGGGAATTTTATATTTAAATATTTTCAATAGCGTTAATATTATACAGTGTAGGATGACCAAAATCATGCTATACAACAAAGGTCACCTGATAATCATACTACAACAGTTATTTCAGGGGGGGGGGGGGAAATTGTATATTTTTGGGGAATTTTATTGTGAAAAATCGTCAATAGCGTTAATATTATACAGTGTAGGATGACCAAAATCATGATACACAACAAGGATCACCTGATAATCATACTACAACAGTGATTTCAGAAAAAAGTGTTTTTGTTTATTTTTGGAGAATTTTATTGTGAAAAATCGTCAATAGCGTTAATATTATACACTGTATACTCACCAAAATCATGCTATACAACAAGGGTCACCTGATAATCATACTACAACAGTTATATCAGGGGGGGGAAAATTGTATATTTTTGGGGAATTTTATTGTGAAAAATCATCAATAGCGTTAATATTATACAGTGTAGGATGACCAAAATCATGATACACAACAAGGGTCACCTGATAATCATACTACAACAGTTATTTCAGGGGTAAAAAAAATTGTATATTTTTGGGGAATTTTATTGTGAAAAATCGTCAATAGCGTTAATATTATACAGTGTAGGATGACCAAAATCATGATACACAACAAGGGTCACCTGATAATCATACTACAACAGTTATTTCAGAAAAACGTGTTTTTGTTTATTTTTGGAGAATTTTATTTTGAAATATCGTCAATAGCGTTAATATTATATACTGTATACTCACCAAAATCATGCTACACAACAAGGGTCACCTGATAATCATACTACAACAGTGATTTCAGGAGAAAAAAAAGTTTGCATAATTTTGGGGAATTTTATTGTGAAAAATCGTCAATAGCGTCAATATTATACAGTGTAGGATGACCAAAATCATGCTATACAACAAGGGTAACCTGATAATCATACTACAACAGTTATTTCAGGAAAATGTGTTTTTGCTTATTTTTGGGGAATTTTATTGTGAAAAATCGTCAATAGCGTTAATATTATCCACTATATACTATCCAAAATCATGCTATACAACAAGGGTCACCTGATAATCATACTACAACAGTTATTTCAGGAAAATGTGTTTTTGCTTATTTTTGGGGAATTTTATTGTGAAAAATCGTCAATAGCGTTAATATTATACACTATATACTATCCAAAATCATGCTATACAACAAGGGTCACCTGATAATCATACTACAACAGTTATTTCAGGGGGAAAAACAGTTGTATATTTTTGGGGAATTTTATTGTGAAAAATCGTCAATAGCGTTAATATTATACAGTGTAGGATGACCAAAATCATGATACACAACAAGGGTCACCTGATAATCATACTACAACAGTTATTTCAGGAAAAAAAAAGTTTGCATATTTTTGGGGAATTTTATATTTAAATATTTTCAATAGCATTAATATTATACAGTGTAGGATGACCAAAATCATGCTATACAACAAGGGTCACCTGATAATCATACTACAACAGTTATTTCAGGGGGGGGGGGAATTGTATATATTTGGGGAATTTTATTGTGAAAAATCGTCAATAGCGTTAATATTATACAGTGTAGGATGACCGAAATCATGATACACAACAAGGGTCACCTGATAATCATACTACAACAGTTATTTCAGGGGGAAAAAATGTGATATATTTTTGGGGAATTTTATTGTGAAAAATCATCAATAGCGTTAATATTATACAGTGTAGGATGAACAAAATCATGCTACACAACAAGGGTCACCTGATAATCAACAACAGTTATTTCAGGAAAATTGTTTTTTTTTATTTTTGGGGAATTTTATTGTGAAAAATCGTCAATAGCATTATTATTATACAGTGTAGGTAGACCAAAATCATGATACACAACAAGGGTCACCTGATAATCATACTACAACAGTCATTTCAGGAAAAAAAAAAGTTTGCATATTTTTGGGGAATTTTATGTTTAAATATTTTCAATAGCGTTAATATTATACAGTGTAGGAAGACCAAAATCATGCTACACAACAAGGGTCACCTGATAATCATACTACAGCAGTTATTTCATGGGGAAAAACAGTTGTATATTTTAGGGGAATTTTATTGTGAAAAATCGTCAATAGCGTTAATATTATACACTGTATACTCACCAAAATCATGCTACACAACAAGGGTCACCTGATAATCATACTACAACAGTTATTTCATGGGGAAAAAAAGTTGTATATTTTTGGGGAATTTTATTGTGAAAAATCATCAATAGCGTTAATATTATACAGTGTAGGAAGACCAAAATCATGATACACAACAAGGGTCACCTGATAATCATACTACAACAGTTATTTCAGGGGGAAAAAATGTAATATATTTTTGGGGAATTTTATTGTGAAAAATCGTCAATAGCGTTAATATTATACAGTGTAGGATGAACAAAATCATGCTACACAACAAGGGTCACCTGATAATCAACAACAGTTATTTCAGGAAAATTGTTTTTTTTAATTTTTGGAGAATTTTATTTTGAAATATTGTCAATAGGGTTAATATTATACAGTGAAGGATGACCAAAATCATGATACACAACAAGGGTCACCTGATAATCATACTACAACAGTTATTTCAGGGGGGGGGGAAATTGTATATTTTTTGGGAATTTTATTGTGAAAAATCGTCAATAGCGTCAATATTATACAGTGTAGGATGACCAAAATCATGATACACAACAAGGGTCACCTGATAATCATACTACAACAGTAATTTCAGGGGGCAAAACATTTTTATATTTTTGGCGAATTTTATTGTGAAAAATAATCAATAGCGTTAATATTATACAGTGTAGGATGACCAAAATCATGATACACAACAAGGGTCACCTGATAATCATACTACAACAGTTATTTCAGGAAAATGTGTTTTTGTTTATTTTTGGGGATTTTTATTGTGAAAAATCGTCAATAGCGTTAATATTATACACTGTATACTCACCAAAATCATGCTATACAACAAGGGTCACCTGATAATCATACTACAACAGTTATTTCAGGGGGGGGAAAATTGTATATTTTTGGGGAATTTTATTGTGAAAAATCATCAATAGCGTTAATATTATACAGTGTAGGATGACAAAAATCATGATACACAACAAGGGTCACCTGATAATCATACTACAACAGTTATTTCTGGAAAATGTGTTTTTGTTCATTTTCGGGGAATTTTATTGTGAAAAATCGTCAATAGCGTTAATATTATACACTGTATACTCACCAAAATCATGCTATACAACAAGGGTCACCTGATAATCATACTACAACAGTTATTTCAAGGGTAGAAAAAAATTGTATATTTTTGGGGAATTTTATTGTGAAAAATCGTCAATAGCGTTAATATTATACAGTGTAGGATGACCAAAATCATGATACACAACAAGGGTCACCTGATAATCATACTACAACAGTCATTTCAGAAAAAAAACTCTTTTTGCATATTTTTCGGGAATTTTATTTTGAAATATCGTCAATAGCGTTAATATCATACACTGTATACTCACCAAAATCATGCTATACAACAAGGGTCACCTGATAAGCATACTACAACAGTTATTTCAGGGGGGGGAAATTTTTTATATTTTTGGTGAATTTTATTGTGAAAAATCGTCAATAGCATTAATATTATACAGTGTAGGATGACCAAAATCATGATACACAACAAGGGTCACCTGATAATCATACTACAACAGTTATTTCAGGGGGGGGGGAAATTGTATATTTTTGGGGAATTTTATTGTGAAAAATCGTCAATAGCGTTAATATTATACAGTGTAGGATGACCAAAATCATGATACACAACAAGGGTCACCTGATAATCATACTACAACAGTTATTTCAGAAAAACGTGTTTTTGTTTATTTTTGGAGAATTTTATTTTGAAATATCGTCAATAGCGTTAATATTATATACTGTATACTCACCAAAATCATGCTACACAACAAGAGTCACCTGATAATCATACTACAACAGTGATTTCAGGAAAAAAAAAAAGTTTGCATAATTTTGGGGAATTTTATTGTGAAAAATCGTCAATAGCGTTAATATTATACAGTGTAGGATGACCAAAATCATGCTATACAACAAGGGTCACCTGATAATCATACTACAACAGTTATTTCAGGAAAATGTGTTTTTGCTTATTTTTGGGGAATTTTATTGTGAAAAATCATCAATAGCGTTAATATTATACACTGTATACTATCCAAAATCATGCTATACAACAAGGGTCACCTGATAATCATACTACAACAGTTATTTCAGAAAAACGTGTTTTTGTTTATTTTTGGAGAATTTTATTTTGAAATATCGTCAATAGCGTTAATATTATATAATGTATACTCACCAAAATCATGCTACACAACAAGAGTCACCTGATAATCATACTACAACAGTGATTTCAGGAAAAAAAAAAAGTTTGCATAATTTTGGGGAATTTTATTGTGAAAAATCGTCAATAGCGTTAATATTATATACTGTATACTGTCCAAAATCATGCTATACAACAAGGGTCACCTGATAATCATACTACAACAGTTATTTCAGGGGGGGGGGGAATTGTATATTTTTGGGGAATTTTATTGTGAAAAATCGTCAATAGCGTTAATATTATACAGTGTAGGATGACCAAAATCATGCTACACAACAAGGGTCACCTGATAATCATACTACACAAGTTATTTCAGAAAAACGTGTTTTTGTTTATTTTTGGAGAATTTTATTTTGAAATATCGTCAATAGCGTTAATATTATATACTGTATACTCACCAAAATCATGCTACACAACAAGGGACACCTGATAATCATACTACAACAGTGATTTCAGGAAAAAAAAAGTTTGCATAATTTTGGGGAATTTTATTGTGAAAAATCGTCAATAGCGTTAATATTATACAGTGTAGGATGACCAAAATCATGCTATACAACAAGGGTCACCTGATAATCATACTACAACAGTTATTTCAGGAAAATGTGTTTTTGCTTATTTTTGGGGAATTTTATTGTGAAAAATCGTCAATAGCGTTAATATTATACACTATATACTATCCAAAATCATGCTATACAACAAGGGTCACCTGATAATCATACTACAACAGTTATTTCAGGGGGAAAAACAGTTGTATATTTTTGGGGAA
Organism: Scomber scombrus; assembly: GCF_963691925.1. Classification (NCBI taxonomy): domain Eukaryota; kingdom Metazoa; phylum Chordata; class Actinopteri; order Scombriformes; family Scombridae; genus Scomber; species Scomber scombrus. The sequence continues at coordinate 5,301,732 of NC_084971.1, read as the reverse complement.
TTTTATTGTGAAAAATCGTCAATAGCGTTAATATTATACAGTGTAGGATGACCAAAATCATGATACACAACAAGGGTCACCTGATAATCATACTACAACAGTTATTTCAGGAAAAAAAAAGTTTGCATATTTTTGGGGAATTTTATATTTAAATATTTTCAATAGCATTAATATTATACAGTGTAGGATGACCAAAATCATGCTATACAACAAGGGTCACCTGATAATCATACTACAACAGTTATTTCAGGAAAATGTGTTTTTGTTTATTTTTGGGGAATTTTATTGTAAAAAAATCGTCAATAGCGTTAATATTATACTCTGTATACTCACCAAAATCATGCTAAACAACAAGGGTCACCTGATAATCATACTACAACAGTTATTTCAGGGGGAAAAAAAGTTTGCATATTTTTGGGGAATTTTATATTTAAATATTTTCAATAGCGTTAATATTATACAGTGTAGGATGACCAAAATCATGCTATACAACAAAGGTCACCTGATAATCATACTACAACAGTTATTTCAGGGGGGGGGGGAAATTGTATATTTTTGGGGAATTTTATTGTGAAAAATCGTCAATAGCGTTAATATTATACAGTGTAGGATGACCAAAATCATGATACACAACAAGGATCACCTGATAATCATACTAAAACAGTGATTTCAGAAAAAAGTGTTTTTGTTTATTTTTGGAGAATTTTATTGTGAAAAATCGTCAATAGCGTTAATATTATACACTGTATACTCACCAAAATCATGCTATACAACAAGGGTCACCTGATAATCATACTACAACAGTTATATCAGGGGGGGGAAAATTGTATATTTTTGGGGAATTTTATTGTGAAAAATCATCAATAGCGTTAATATTATACAGTGTAGGATGACCAAAATCATGATACACAACAAGGGTCACCTGATAATCATACTACAACAGTTATTTCAGGGGGAAAAAATGTGATATATTTTTGGGGAATTTTATTGTGAAAAATCATCAATAGCGTTAATATTATACAGTGTAGGATGAACAAAATCATGCTACACAACAAGGGTCACCTGATAATCAACAACAGTTATTTCAGGAAAATTGTTTGTTTTTATTTTTGGGGAATTTTATTGTGAAAAATCGTCAATAGCATTAATATTATACAGTGTAGGTAGACCAAAATCATGATACACAACAAGGGTCACCTGATAATCATACTACAACAGTCATTTCAGGAAAAAAAAAAGTTTGCATATTTTTGGGGAATTTTATGTTTAAATATTTTCAATAGCGTTAATATTATACAGTGTAGGATGACCAAAATCATGCTACACAACAAGGGTCACCTGATAATCATACTACAACAGTTATTTCATGGGGAAAAACAGTTGTATATTTTAGGGGAATTTTATTGTGAAAAATCGTCAATAGCGTTAATATTATACACTGTATACTCACCAAAATCATGCTACACAACAAGGGTCACCTGATAATCATACTACAACAGTTATTTCATGGGGAAAAAAAGTTGTATATTTTTGGGGAATTTTATTGTGAAAAATCGTCAATAGCGTTAATATTATACAGTGTAGGAAGACCAAAATCATGATACACAACAAGGGTCACCTGATAATCATACTACAACAGTTATTTCAGGGGGGGGGGAAATTGTATATTTTTTGGGAATTTTATTGTGAAAAATCGTCAATAGCGTCAATATTATACAGTGTAGGATGACCAAAATCATGATACACAACAAGGGTCACCTGATAATCATACTACAACAGTAATTTCAGGGGGCAAAACATTTTTATATTTTTGGCGAATTTTATTGTGAAAAATAATCAATAGCGTTAATATTATACAGTGTAGGATGACCAAAATCATGATACACAACAAGGGTCACCTGATAATCATACTACAACAGATATTTCAGGAAAATGTGTTTTTGTTTATTTTTGGGGAATTTTATTGTGAAAAATCGTCAATAGCGTTAATATTATACACTGTATACTCACCAAAATCATGGTATACAACAAGGGTCACCTGATAATCACACTACAACAGTTATTTCAGGGGGGGGAAAATTGTATATTTTTGGGGAATTTTATTGTGAAAAATCATCAATAGCGTTAATATTATACAGTGTAGGATGACAAAAATCATGATACACAACAAGGGTCACCTGATAATCATACTACAACAGTTATTTCTGGAAAATGTGTTTTTGTTCATTTTCGGGGAATTTTATTGTGAAAAATCGTCAATAGCGTTAATATTATACACTGTATACTCACCAAAATCATGCTATACAACAAGGGTCACCTGATAATCATACTACAACAGTTATTTCAGGGGTAAAAAAAAATTGTATATTTTTGGGGAATTTTATTGTGAAAAATCGTCAATAGCGTTAATATTATACAGTGTAGGATGACCAAAATCATGATACACAACAAGGGTCACCTGATAATCATACTACAACAGTCATTTCAGAAAAAAAACTCTTTTTGCATATTTTTCGGGAATTTTATTTTGAAATATCGTCAATAGCGTTAATATCATAGACTGTATACTCACCAAAATCATGCTATACAACAAGGGTCACCTGATAAGCATACTACAACAGTTATTTCAGGGGGGGGAAATTTTTTATATTTTTGGTTAATTTTATTGTGAAAAATCGTCAATAGCATTAATATTATACAGTGTAGGATGACCAAAATCATGATACACAACAAGGGTCACCTGATAATCATACTACAACAGTTATTTCAGGGGGGGGGGAAATTGTATATTTTTGGGGAATTTTATTGTGAAAAATCGTCAATAGCGTTAATATTATACAGTGTAGGATGACCAAAATCATGATACACAACAAGGGTCACCTGATAATCATACTACAACAGTTATTTCAGAAAAACGTGTTTTTGTTTATTTTTGGAGAATTTTATTTTGAAATATCGTCAATAGCGTTAATATTATATACTGTATACTCACCAAAATCATGCTACACAACAAGAGTCACCTGATAATCATACTACAACAGTGATTTCAGGAAAAAAAAAAAGTTTGCATAATTTTGGGGAATTTTATTGTGAAAAATCGTCAATAGCGTTAATATTATACAGTGTAGGATGACCAAAATCATGCTATACAACAAGGGTCACCTGATAATCATACTACAACAGTTATTTCAGGAAAATGTGTTTTTGCTTATTTTTGGGGAATTTTATTGTGAAAAATCGTCAATAGCGTTAATATTATACACTGTATACTATCCAAAATCATGCTATACAACAAGGGTCACCTGATAATCATACTACAACAGTTATTTCAGGGGGGTGGGGGAATTGTATATTTTTGGGGAATTTTATTGTGAAAAATCGTCAATAGCGTTAATATTATACAGTGTAGGATGTCCAAAATCATGATACACAACAAGGGTCACCTGATAATCATACTACAACAGTTATTTCAAAAAAACGTGTTTTTGTTTATTTTTGGAGAATTTTATTTTGAAATATCGTCAATAGCGTTAATATTATATACTGTATACTCACCAAAATCATGCTACACAACAAGGGTCACCTGATAATCATACTACAACAGTTATTTCAGAAAAACGTGTATTTGTTTATTTTTGGAGAATTTTATTTTGAATATCGTCAATAGCGTTAATATTATATACTGTATACTCACCAAAATCATGCTACACAACAAGAGTCACCTGATAATCATACTACAACAGTGATTTCAGGAAAAAAAAAAAGTTTGCATAATTTTGGGGAATTTTATTGTGAAAAATCGTCAATAGCGTTAATATTATATACTGTATACTGTCCAAAATCATGCTATACAACAAGGGTCACCTGATAATCATACTACAACAGTTATTTCAGGGGGGGGGGGAATTGTATATTTTTGGGGAATTTTATTGTGAAAAATCGTCAATAGCGTTAATATTATACAGTGTAGGAAGACCAAAATCATGATACACAACAAGGGTCACCTGATAATCATACTACAACAGTTATTTCAGGGGGGGGAGGGGAAATTGTATATTTTTTGGGAATTTTATTGTGAAAAATCGTCAATAGCGTCAATATTATACAGTGTAGGATGACCAAAATCATGATACACAACAAGGGTCACCTGATAATCATACTACAACAGTAATTTCAGGGGGCAAAACATTTTTATATTTTTGGCGAATTTTATTGTGAAAAATAATCAATAGCGTTAATATTATACAGTGTAGGATGACCAAAATCATGATACACAACAAGGGTCACCTGATAATCATACTACAACAGATATTTCAGGAAAATGTGTTTTTGTTTATTTTTGGGGAATTTTATTGTGAAAAATCGTCAATAGCGTTAATATTATACACTGTATACTCACCAAAATCATGGTATACAACAAGGGTCACCTGATAATCACACTACAACAGTTATTTCAGGGGGGGGAAAATTGTATATTTTTGGGGAATTTTTATTGTGAAAAATCATCAATAGCGTTAATATTATACAGTGTAGGATGACAAAAATCATGATACACAACAAGGGTCACCTGATAATCATACTACAACAGTTATTTCTGGAAAATGTGTTTTTGTTCATTTTCGGGGAATTTTATTGTGAAAAATCGTCAATAGCGTTAATATTATACACTGTATACTCACCAAAATCATGCTATACAACAAGGGTCACCTGATAATCATACTACAACAGTTATTTCAGGGGTAGAAAAAAATTGTATATTTTTGGGGAATTTTATTGTGAAAAATCGTCAATAGCGTTAATATTATACAGTGTAGGATGACCAAAATCATGATACACAACAAGGGTCACCTGATAATCATACTACAACAGTCATTTCAGAAAAAAAACTCTTTTTGCATATTTTTCGGGAATTTTATTTTGAAATATCGTCAATAGCGTTAATATCATAGACTGCATACTCACCAAAATCATGCTATACAACAAGGGTCACCTGATAAGCATACTACAACAGTTATTTCAGGGGGGGGAAATTTTTTATATTTTTGGTTAATTTTATTGTGAAAAATCGTCAATAGCATTAATATTATACAGTGTAGGATGACCAAAATCATGATACACAACAAGGGTCACCTGATAATCATACTACAACAGTTATTTCAGGGGGGGGGGAAATTGTATATTTTTGGGGAATTTTATTGTGAAAAATCGTCAATAGCGTTAATATTATACAGTGTAGGATGACCAAAATCATGATACACAACAAGGGTCACCTGATAATCATACTACAACAGTTATTTCAGAAAAACGTGTTTTTGTTTATTTTTGGAGAATTTTATTTTGAAATATCGTCAATAGCGTTAATATTATATACTGTATACTCACCAAAATCATGCTACACAACAAGGGTCACCTGATAATCATACTACAACAGTTATTTCAGAAAAACGTGTATTTGTTTATTTTTGGAGAATTTTATTTTGAATATCGTCAATAGCGTTAATATTATATACTGTATACTCACCAAAATCATGCTACACAACAAGAGTCACCTGATAATCATACTACAACAGTGATTTCAGAAAAACGTGTATTTGTTTATTTTTGGAGAATTTTATTTTGAATATCGTCAATAGCGTTAATATTATATACTGTATACTCACCAAAATCATGCTACACAACAAGAGTCACCTGATAATCATACTACAACAGTGATTTCAGGAAAAAAAAAAAGTTTGCATAATTTTGGGGAATTTTATTGTGAAAAATCGTCAATAGCGTTAATATTATATACTGTATACTGTCCAAAATCATGCTATACAACAAGGGTCACCTGATAATCATACTACAACAGTTATTTCAGGGGGGGGGGGGAATTGTATATTTTTGGGGAATTTTATTGTGAAAAATCGTCAATAGCGTTAATATTATACAGTGTAGGAAGACCAAAATCATGATACACAACAAGGGTCACCTGATAATCATACTACAACAGTTATTTCAGGGGGGGGGGGAAATTGTATATTTTTTGGGAATTTTATTGTGAAAAATCGTCAATAGCGTCAATATTATACAGTGTAGGATGACCAAAATCATGATACACAACAAGGGTCACCTGATAATCATACTACAACAGTAATTTCAGGGGGCAAAACATTTTTATATTTTTGGCGAATTTTATTGTGAAAAATAATCAATAGCGTTAATATTATACAGTGTAGGATGACCAAAATCATGATACACAACAAGGGTCACCTGATAATCATACTACAACAGATATTTCAGGAAAATGTGTTTTTGTTTATTTTTGGGGAATTTTATTGTGAAAAATCGTCAATAGCGTTAATATTATACACTGTATACTCACCAAAATCATGGTATACAACAAGGGTCACCTGATAATCACACTACAACAGTTATTTCAGGGGGGGGAAAATTGTATATTTTTGGGGAATTTTATTGTGAAAAATCATCAATAGCGTTAATATTATACAGTGTAGGATGACAAAAATCATGATACACAACAAGGGTCACCTGATAATCATACTACAACAGTTATTTCTGGAAAATGTGTTTTTGTTCATTTTCGGGGAATTTTATTGTGAAAAATCGTCAATAGCGTTAATATTATACACTGTATACTCACCAAAATCATGCTATACAACAAGGGTCACCTGATAATCATACTACAACAGTTATTTCAGGGGTAGAAAAAAATTGTATATTTTTGGGGAATTTTATTGTGAAAAATCGTCAATAGCGTTAATATTATATACTGTATACTGTCCAAAATCATGCTATACAACAAGGGTCACCTGATAATCATACTACAACAGTTATTTCAGGGGGGGGGGGAATTGTATATTTTTGGGGAATTTTATTGTGAAAAATCGTCAATAGCGTTAATATTATACAGTGTAGGAAGACCAAAATCATGATACACAACAAGGGTCACCTGATAATCATACTACAACAGTTATTTCAGGGGGGGGGGAAATTGTATATTTTTTGGGAATTTTATTGTGAAAAATCGTCAATAGCGTCAATATTATACAGTGTAGGATGACCAAAATCATGATACACAACAAGGGTCACCTGATAATCATACTACAACAGTAATTTCAGGGGGCAAAACATTTTTATATTTTTGGCGAATTTTATTGTGAAAAATAATCAATAGCGTTAATATTATACAGTGGACCAAAATCATGATACACAACAAGGGTCACCTGATAATCATACTACAACAGATATTTCAGGAAAATGTGTTTTTGTTTATTTTTGGGGAATTTTATTGTGAAAAATCGTCAATAGCGTTAATATTATACACTGTATACTCACCAAAATCATGGTATACAACAAGGGTCACCTGATAATCACACTACAACAGTTATTTCAGGGGGGGGAAAATTGTATATTTTTGGGGAATTTTATTGTGAAAAATCATCAATAGCGTTAATATTATACAGTGTAGGATGACAAAAATCATGATACACAACAAGGGTCACCTGATAATCATACTACAACAGTTATTTCTGGAAAATGTGTTTTTGTTCATTTTCGGGGAATTTTATTGTGAAAAATCGTCAATAGCGTTAATATTATACACTGTATACTCACCAAAATCATGCTATACAACAAGGGTCACCTGATAATCATACTACAACAGTTATTTCAGGGGTAGAAAAAAATTGTATATTTTTGGGGAATTTTATTGTGAAAAATCGTCAATAGCGTTAATATTATACAGTGTAGGATGACCAAAATCATGATACACAACAAGGGTCACCTGATAATCATACTACAACAGTCATTTCAGAAAAAAAACTCTTTTTGCATATTTTTCGGGAATTTTATTTTGAAATATCGTCAATAGCGTTAATATCATAGACTGTATACTCACCAAAATCATGCTATACAACAAGGGTCACCTGATAAGCATACTACAACAGTTATTTCAGGGGGGGGAAATTTTTTATATTTTTGGTTAATTTTATTGTGAAAAATCGTCAATAGCATTAATATTATACAGTGTAGGATGACCAAAATCATGATACACAACAAGGGTCACCTGATAATCATACTACAACAGTTATTTCAGGGGGGGGGGAAATTGTATATTTTTGGGGAATTTTATTGTGAAAAATCGTCAATAGCGTTAATATTATACAGTGTAGGATGACCAAAATCATGATACACAACAAGGGTCACCTGATAATCATACTACAACAGTTATTTCAGAAAAACGTGTTTTTGTTTATTTTTGGAGAATTTTATTTTGAAATATCGTCAATAGCGTTAATATTATATACTGTATACTCACCAAAATCATGCTACACAACAAGAGTCACCTGATAATCATACTACAACAGTGATTTCAGGAAAAAAAAAAAGTTTGCATAATTTTGGGGAATTTTATTGTGAAAAATCGTCAATAGCGTTAATATTATACAGTGTAGGATGACCAAAATCATGCTATACAACAAGGGTCACCTGATAATCATACTACAACAGTTATTTCAGGAAAATGTGTTTTTGCTTATTTTTGGGGAATTTTATTGTGAAAAATCGTCAATAGCGTTAATATTATACACTGTATACTATCCAAAATCATGCTATACAACAAGGGTCACCTGATAATCATACTACAACAGTTATTTCAGGGGGGTGGGGGAATTGTATATTTTTGGGGAATTTTATTGTGAAAAATCGTCAATAGCGTTAATATTATACAGTGTAGGATGTCCAAAATCATGATACACAACAAGGGTCACCTGATAATCATACTACAACAGTTATTTCAAAAAAACGTGTTTTTGTTTATTTTTGGAGAATTTTATTTTGAAATATCGTCAATAGCGTTAATATTATATACTGTATACTCACCAAAATCATGCTACACAACAAGGGTCACCTGATAATCATACTACAACAGTTATTTCAGAAAAACGTGTATTTGTTTATTTTTGGAGAATTTTATTTTGAATATCGTCAATAGCGTTAATATTATATACTGTATACTCACCAAAATCATGCTACACAACAAGAGTCACCTGATAATCATACTACAACAGTGATTTCAGGAAAAAAAAAAAGTTTGCATAATTTTGGGGAATTTTATTGTGAAAAATCGTCAATAGCGTTAATATTATATACTGTATACTGTCCAAAATCATGCTATACAACAAGGGTCACCTGATAATCATACTACAACAGTTATTTCAGGGGGGGGGGGAATTGTATATTTTTGGGGAATTTTATTGTGAAAAATCGTCAATAGCGTTAATATTATACAGTGTAGGAAGACCAAAATCATGATACACAACAAGGGTCACCTGATAATCATACTACAACAGTTATTTCAGGGGTAGAAAAAAATTGTATATTTTTGGGGAATTTTATTGTGAAAAATCGTCAATAGCGTTAATATTATACAGTGTAGGATGACCAAAATCATGATACACAACAAGGGTCACCTGATAATCATACTACAACAGTGATTTCAGAAAAAAGTGTTTTTGTTTATTTTTGGAGAATTTTATTGTGAAAAATCGTCAATAGCGTTAATATTATACACTGTATACTCACCAAAATCATGCTATACAACAAGGGTCACCTGATAATCATACTATAACAGTTATTTCAGGGGGGGGAAAATTGTATATTTTTGGGGAATTTTATTGTGAAAAATCATCAATAGCGTTAATATTATACAGTGTAGGATGACCAAAATCATGATACACAACAAGGGTCACCTGATAATCATACTACAACAGTGATTTCAGAAAAACGTGTTTTTGTTTATTTTTGGAGAATTTTATTGTGAAAAATCGTCAATAGCGTTAATATTATACACTGTATACTCACCAAAATCATGCTATACAACAAGGGTCACCTGATAATCATACTATAACAGTTATTTCAGGGGGGGGAAAATTGTATATTTTTGGGGAATTTTATTGTGAAAAATCATCAATAGCGTTAATATTATACAGTGTAGGATGACCAAAATCATGATACACAACAAGGGTCACCTGATAATCATACTACAACAGTGATTTCAGAAAAACGTGTTTTTGTTTATTTTTGGAGAATTTTATTGTGAAAAATCGTCAATAGCGTTAATATTATACACTGTATACTCACCAAAATCATGCTATACAACAAGGGTCACCTGATAATCATACTACAACAGTTATTTCAGGGGGGGTAAAATTGTATATTTTTGGGGAATTTTATTGTGAAAAATCATCAATAGCGTTAATATTATACAGTGTAGGATGACCAAAATCATGATACACAACAAGGGTCACCTGATAATCATACTACAACAGTTATTTCAGGGGGAAAAAATGTAATATATTTTTGGGGAATTTTATTGTGAAAAATCGTCAATAGCGTTAATATTATACAGTGTAGGATGAACAAAATCATGCTACACAACAAGGGTCACCTGATAATCAACAACAGTTATTTCAGGAAAATTGTTTTTTTTAATTTTTGGAGAATTTTATTTTGAAATATTGTCAATAGGGTTAATATTATACAGTGAAGGATGACCAAAATCATGATACACAACAAGGGTCACCTGATAATCATACTACAACAGTCATTTCAGGAAAAAAAAAGTTTGCATATTTTTGGGGAATTTTATGTTTAAATATTTTCAATAGCGTTAATATTATACAGTGTAGGATGACCAAAATCATGCTACACAACAAGGGTCACCTGATAATCATACTACAACAGTTATTTCATGGGGAAAAACAGTTGTATATTTTAGGGGAATTTTATTGTGAAAAATCGTCAATAGCGTTAATATTATACACTGTATACTCACCAAAATCATGCTATACAACAAGGGTCACCTGATAATCATACTACAACAGTTATTTCAGGGGGGGTAAAATTGTATATTTTTGGGGAATTTTATTGTGAAAAATCATCAATAGCGTTAATATTATACAGTGTAGGATGACCAAAATCATGATACACAACAAGGGTCACCTGATAATCATACTACAACAGTTATTTCAGGGGGAAAAAATGTAATATATTTTTGGGGAATTTTATTGTGAAAAATCGTCAATAGCGTTAATATTATACAGTGTAGGATGAACAAAATCATGCTACACAACAAGGGTCACCTGATAATCAACAACAGTTATTTCAGGAAAATTGTTTTTTTTAATTTTTGGAGAATTTTATTTTGAAATATTGTCAATAGGGTTAATATTATACAGTGAAGGATGACCAAAATCATGATACACAACAAGGGTCACCTGATAATCATACTACAACAGTCATTTCAGGAAAAAAAAAGTTTGCATATTTTTGGGGAATTTTATGTTTAAATATTTTCAATAGCGTTAATATTATACAGTGTAGGATGACCAAAATCATGCTACACAACAAGGGTCACCTGATAATCATACTACAACAGTTATTTCATGGGGAAAAACAGTTGTATATTTTAGGGGAATTTTATTGTGAAAAATCGTCAATAGCGTTAATATTATACACTGTATACTCACCAAAATCATGCTACACAACAAGGGTCACCTGATAATCATACTACAACAGTTATTTCATGGGGAAAAAAAGTTGTATATTTTTGGCGAATTTTATTGTGAAAAATAATCAATAGCGTTAATATTATACAGTGTAGGATGACCAAAATCATGATACACAACAAGGGTCACCTGATAATCATACTACAACAGTTATTTCAGGGGGGGGGGAAATTGTATATTTTTGGGGAATTTTATTGTGAAAAATCGTCAATAGCGTCAATATTATACAATGTAGGATGACCAAAATTATGCTATACAACAAGGGTCACCTGATAATCATACTACAACAGTTATTTCAGGAAAATGTGTTTTTGCATAATTTTGGGGAATTTTATTGTGAAAAATCGTCAATAGCGTTAATATTATACAGTGTAGGATGACCAAAATCATGCTATACAACAAGGGTCACCTGATAATCATACTACAACAGTTATTTCAGGAAAATGTGTTTTTGCTTATTTTTGGGGAATTTTATTGTGAAAAATCGTCAATAGCGTTAATATTATACACTGTATACTATCCAAAATCATGCTATACAACAAGGGTCACCTGATAATCATACTACAACAGTTATTTCAGGAAAATGTGTTTTTGTTTATTTTCGGGGAATTTTATTGTGAAAAATCGTCAATAGCGTTAATATTATAAACTGTATACTCACCAAAATCATGCTATACAACAAGGGTCACCTGATAATCATACTACAACAGTTATTTCAGGGGTAGAAAAAAATTGTATATTTTTGGGGAATTTTATTGTGAAAAATCGTCAATAGCGTTAATATTATACAGTGTAGGATGACCAAAATCATGATACACAACAAGGGTCACCTGATAATCATACTACAACAGTGATTTCAGAAAAAAGTGTTTTTGTTTATTTTTGGAGAATTTTATTGTGAAAAATCGTCAATAGCGTTAATATTATACAGTGTAGGATGACCAAAATCATGCTATACAACAAGGGTCACCTGATAATCATACTACAACAGTTATTTCAGGAAAATGTGTTTTTGCATAATTTTGGGGAATTTTATTGTGAAAAATCGTCAATAGCGTTAATATTATACAGTGTAGGATGACCAAAATCATGCTATACAACAAGGGTCACCTGATAATCATACTACAACAGTTATTTCAGGAAAATGTGTTTTTGCTTATTTTTGGGGAATTTTATTGTGAAAAATCGTCAATAGCGTTAATATTATACACTGTATACTATCCAAAATCATGCTATACAACAAGGGTCACCTGATAATCATACTACAACAGTTATTTCAGGAAAATGTGTTTTTGTTTATTTTCGGGGAATTTTATTGTGAAAAATCGTCAATAGCGTTAATATTATAAACTGTATACTCACCAAAATCATGCTATACAACAAGGGTCACCTGATAATCATACTACAACAGTTATTTCAGGGGTAGAAAAAAATTGTATATTTTTGGGGAATTTTATTGTGAAAAATCGTCAATAGCGTTAATATTATACAGTGTAGGATGACCAAAATCATGATACACAACAAGGGTCACCTGATAATCATACTACAACAGTGATTTCAGAAAAAAGTGTTTTTGTTTATTTTTGGAGAATTTTATTGTGAAAAATCGTCAATAGCGTTAATATTATACAGTGTAGGATGACCAAAATCATGCTATACAACAAGGGTCACCTGATAATCATACTACAACAGTTATTTCAGGAAAATGTGTTTTTGCATAATTTTGGGGAATTTTATTGTGAAAAATCGTCAATAGCGTTAATATTATACAGTGTAGGATGACCAAAATCATGCTATACAACAAGGGTCACCTGATAATCATACTACAACAGTTATTTCAGGAAAATGTGTTTTTGCATAATTTTGGGGAATTTTATTGTGAAAAATCGTCAATAGCGTTAATATTATACAGTGTAGGATGACCAAAATCATGCTATACAACAAGGGTCACCTGATAATCATACTACAACAGTTATTTCATGAAAATGTGTTTTTGCTTATTTTTGGGGAATTTTATTGTGAAAAATCGTCAATAGCGTTAATATTATACACTGTATACTATCCAAAATCATGCTATACAACAAGGGTCACCTGATAATCATACTACAACAGTTATTTCAGGAAAATGTGTTTTTGCTTATTTTTGGGGAATTTTATTTTGAAAAATCGTCAATAGCGTTAATATTATACACTGTATACTATCCAAAATCATGCTATACAACAAGGGTCACCTGATAATCATACTACAACAGTTATTTCAGGAAAATGTGTTTTTGTTTATTTTCGGGGAATTTTATTGTGAAAAATCGTCAATAGCGTTAATATTATAAACTGTATACTCACCAAAATCATGCTATACAACAAGGGTCACCTGATAATCATACTACAACAGTTATTTCAGGGGTAGAAAAAAATTGTATATTTTTGGGGAATTTTATTGTGAAAAATCGTCAATAGCGTTAATATTATACAGTGTAGGATGACCAAAATCATGATACACAACAAGGGTCACCTGATAATCATACTACAACAGTGATTTCAGAAAAAAGTGTTTTTGTTTATTTTTGGAGAATTTTATTGTGAAAAATCGTCAATAGCGTTAATATTATACACTGTATACTCACCAAAATCATGCTATACAACAAGGGTCACCTGATAATCATACTATAACAGTTATTTCAGGGGGGGGAAAATTGTATATTTTTGGGGAATTTTATTGTGAAAAATCATCAATAGCGTTAATATTATACAGTGTAGGATGACCAAAATCATGATACACAACAAGGGTCACCTGATAATCATACTACAACAGTGATTTCAGAAAAACGTGTTTTTGTTTATTTTTGGAGAATTTTATTGTGAAAAATCGTCAATAGCGTTAATATTATACACTGTATACTCACCAAAATCATGCTATACAACAAGGGTCACCTGATAATCATACTACAACAGTTATTTCAGGGGGGGTAAAATTGTATATTTTTGGGGAATTTTATTGTGAAAAATCATCAATAGCGTTAATATTATACAGTGTAGGATGACCAAAATCATGATACACAACAAGGGTCACCTGATAATCATACTACAACAGTTATTTCAGGGGGAAAAAATGTAATATATTTTTGGGGAATTTTATTGTGAAAAATCGTCAATAGCGTTAATATTATACAGTGTAGGATGAACAAAATCATGCTACACAACAAGGGTCACCTGATAATCAACAACAGTTATTTCAGGAAAATTGGTTTTTTTAATTTTTGGAGAATTTTATTTTGAAATATTGTCAATAGGGTTAATATTATACAGTGTAGGATGACCAAAATCATGATACACAACAAGGGTCACCTGATAATCATACTACAACAGTCATTTCAGGAAAAAAAAAGTTTGCATATTTTTGGGGAATTTTATGTTTAAATATTTTCAATAGCGTTAATATTATACAGTGTAGGATGACCAAAATCATGCTACACAACAAGGGTCACCTGATAATCATACTACAACAGTTATTTCATGGGGAAAAACAGTTGTATATTTTAGGGGAATTTTATTGTGAAAAATCGTCAATAGCGTTAATATTATACACTGTATACTCACCAAAATCATGCTACACAACAAGGGTCACCTGATAATCATACTACAACAGTTATTTCATGGGGAAAAAAAGTTGTATATTTTTGGCGAATTTTATTGTGAAAAATAATCAATAGCGTTAATATTATACAGTGTAGGATGACCAAAATCATGATACACAACAAGGGTCACCTGATAATCATACTACAACAGTTATTTCAGGGGGGGGGGAAATTGTATATTTTTGGGGAATTTTATTGTGAAAAATCGTCAATAGCGTCAATATTATACAATGTAGGATGACCAAAATCATGATACACAACAAGGGTCACCTGATAATCATACTACAACAGTTATTTCAGGAAAATGTGTTTTTGCATAATTTTGGGGAATTTTATTGTGAAAAATCGTCAATAGCGTTAATATTATACAGTGTAGGATGACCAAAATCATGCTATACAACAAGGGTCACCTGATAATCATACTACAACAGTTATTTCAGGAAAATGTGTTTTTGCTTATTTTTGGGGAATTTTATTGTGAAAAATCGTCAATAGCGTTAATATTATACACTGTATACTATCCAAAATCATGCTATACAACAAGGGTCACCTGATAATCATACTACAACAGTTATTTCAGGAAAATGTGTTTTTGTTTATTTTCGGGGAATTTTATTGTGAAAAATCGTCAATAGCGTTAATATTATAAACTGTATACTCACCAAAATCATGCTATACAACAAGGGTCACCTGATAATCATACTACAACAGTTATTTCAGGGGTAGAAAAAAATTGTATATTTTTGGGGAATTTTATTGTGAAAAATCGTCAATAGCGTTAATATTATACAGTGTAGGATGACCAAAATCATGATACACAACAAGGGTCACCTGATAATCATACTACAACAGTGATTTCAGAAAAAAGTGTTTTTGTTTATTTTTGGAGAATTTTATTGTGAAAAATCGTCAATAGCGTTAATATTATACAGTGTAGGATGACCAAAATCATGCTATACAACAAGGGTCACCTGATAATCATACTACAACAGTTATTTCAGGAAAATGTGTTTTTGCATAATTTTGGGGAATTTTATTGTGAAAAATCGTCAATAGCGTTAATATTATACAGTGTAGGATGACCAAAATCATGCTATACAACAAGGGTCACCTGATAATCATACTACAACAGTTATTTCAGGAAAATGTGTTTTTGCATAATTTTGGGGAATTTTATTGTGAAAAATCGTCAATAGCGTTAATATTATACAGTGTAGGATGACCAAAATCATGCTATACAACAAGGGTCACCTGATAATCATACTACAACAGTTATTTCAGGAAAATGTGTTTTTGCTTATTTTTGGGGAATTTTATTGTGAAAAATCGTCAATAGCGTTAATATTATACACTGTATACTATCCAAAATCATGCTATACAACAAGGGTCACCTGATAATCATACTACAACAGTTATTTCAGGAAAATGTGTTTTTGCTTATTTTTGGGGAATTTTATTGTGAAAAATCGTCAATAGCGTTAATATTATACACTGTATACTATCCAAAATCATGCTATACAACAAGGGTCACCTGATAATCATACTACAACAGTTATTTCAGGAAAATGTGTTTTTGTTTATTTTCGGGGAATTTTATTGTGAAAAATCGTCAATAGCGTTAATATTATAAACTGTATACTCACCAAAATCATGCTATACAACAAGGGTCACCTGATAATCATACTACAACAGTTATTTCAGGGGTAGAAAAAAATTGTATATTTTTGGGGAATTTTATTGTGAAAAATCGTCAATAGCGTTAATATTATACAGTGTAGGATGACCAAAATCATGATACACAACAAGGGTCACCTGATAATCATACTACAACAGTGATTTCAGAAAAAAGTGTTTTTGTTTATTTTTGGAGAATTTTATTGTGAAAAATCGTCAATAGCGTTAATATTATACAGTGTAGGATGACCAAAATCATGCTATACAACAAGGGTCACCTGATAATCATACTACAACAGTTATTTCAGGAAAATGTGTTTTTGCATAATTTTGGGGAATTTTATTGTGAAAAATCGTCAATAGCGTTAATATTATACAGTGTAGGATGACCAAAATCATGCTATACAACAAGGGTCACCTGATAATCATACTACAACAGTTATTTCAGGAAAATGTGTTTTTGCATAATTTTGGGGAATTTTATTGTGAAAAATCGTCAATAGCGTTAATATTATACAGTGTAGGATGACCAAAATCATGCTATACAACAAGGGTCACCTGATAATCATACTACAACAGTTATTTCAGGAAAATGTGTTTTTGCTTATTTTTGGGGAATTTTATTGTGAAAAATCGTCAATAGCGTTAATATTATACACTGTATACTATCCAAAATCATGCTATACAACAAGGGTCACCTGATAATCATACTACAACAGTTATTTCAGGAAAATGTGTTTTTGCTTATTTTTGGGGAATTTTATTGTGAAAAATCGTCAATAGCGTTAATATTATACACTGTATACTATCCAAAATCATGCTATACAACAAGGGTCACCTGATAATCATACTACAACAGTTATTTCAGGAAAATGTGTTTTTGTTTATTTTCGGGGAATTTTATTGTGAAAAATCGTCAATAGCGTTAATATTATAAACTGTATACTCACCAAAATCATGCTATACAACAAGGGTCACCTGATAATCATACTACAACAGTTATTTCAGGGGTAGAAAAAAATTGTATATTTTTGGGGAATTTTATTGTGAAAAATCGTCAATAGCGTTAATATTATACAGTGTAGGATGACCAAAATCATGATACACAACAAGGGTCACCTGATAATCATACTACAACAGTGATTTCAGAAAAAAATGTTTTTGTTTATTTTTGGAGAATTTTATTGTGAAAAATCGTCAATAGCGTTAATATTATACACTGTATACTCACCAAAATCATGCTATACAACAAGGGTCACCTGATAATCATACTACAACAGTTATTTCAGGGGGGGGGGAAATTGTATATTTTTGGGGAATTTTATTGTGAAAAATCATCAATAGCGTTAATATTATACAGTGTAGGATGACCAAAATCATGATACACAACAAGGGTCACCTGATAATCATACTACAACAGTTATTTCAGAAAAACGTGTTTTTGTTTATTTTTGGAGAATTTTATTGTGAAAAATCGTCAATAGCGTTAATATTATATACTGTATACTCACCAAAACCTTGCTACACAACAAGGGTCACCTGATAATCATCCTACAACAGTTATTTCAGAAAAACGTGTTTTTGTTTATTTTTGGAGAATTTTATTTTGAAATATCGTCAATAGCGTTAATATTATATACTGTATACTCACCAAAATCATGCTACACAACAAGGGTCACCTGATAATCATACTACAACAGTGATTTCAGGAAAAAAAACAAGTTTGCATAATTTTGGGGAATTTTATTGTGAAAAATCGTCAATAGCGTTAATATTATACAGTGTAGGATGACCAAAATCATGCTATACAACAAGGGTCACCTGATAATCATACTACAACAGTTATTTCATGAAAATGTGTTTTTGCTTATTTTTGGGGAATTTTATTGTGAAAAATCGTCAATAGCGTTAATATTATACACTGTATACTATCCAAAATCATGCTATACAACAAGGGTCACCTGATAATCATACTACAACAGTTATTTCAGGAAAATGTGTTTTTGCTTATTTTTGGGGAATTTTATTGTGAAAAATCGTCAATAGCGTTAATATTATACACTGTATACTATCCAAAATCATGCTATACAACAAGGGTCACCTGATAATCATACTACAACAGTTATTTCAGGAAAATGTGTTTTTGTTTATTTTCGGGGAATTTTATTGTGAAAAATCGTCAATAGCGTTAATATTATAAACTGTATACTCACCAAAATCATGCTATACAACAAGGGTCACCTGATAATCATACTACAACAGTTATTTCAGGGGTAGAAAAAAATTGTATATTTTTGGGGAATTTTATTGTGAAAAATCGTCAATAGCGTTAATATTATACAGTGTAGGATGACCAAAATCATGATACACAACAAGGGTCACCTGATAATCATACTACAACAGTGATTTCAGAAAAAAGTGTTTTTGTTTATTTTTGGAGAATTTTATTGTGAAAAATCGTCAATAGCGTTAATATTATACACTGTATACTCACCAAAATCATGCTATACAACAAGGGTGACCTGATAATCATACTATAACAGTTATTTCAGGGGGGGGAAAATTGTATATTTTTGGGGAATTTTATTGTGAAAAATCATCAATAGCGTTAATATTATACAGTGTAGGATGACCAAAATCATGATACACAACAAGGGTCACCTGATAATCATACTACAACAGTGATTTCAGAAAAACGTGATTTTGTTTATTTTTGGAGAATTTTATTGTGAAAAATCGTCAATAGCGTTAATATTATACACTGTATACTCACCAAAATCATGCTATACAACAAGGGTCACCTGATAATCATACTACAACAGTTATTTCAGGGGGGGTAAAATTGTATATTTTTGGGGAATTTTATTGTGAAAAATCATCAATAGCGTTAATATTATACAGTGTAGGATGACCAAAATCATGATACACAACAAGGGTCACCTGATAATCATACTACAACAGTTATTTCAGGGGGAAAAAATGTAATATATTTTTGGGGAATTTTATTGTGAAAAATCGTCAATAGCGTTAATATTATACAGTGTAGGATGAACAAAATCATGCTACACAACAAGGGTCACCTGATAATCAACAACAGTTATTTCAGGAAAATTGGTTTTTTTAATTTTTGGAGAATTTTATTTTGAAATATTGTCAATAGGGTTAATATTATACAGTGTAGGATGACCAAAATCATGATACACAACAAGGGTCACCTGATAATCATACTACAACAGTCATTTCAGGAAAAAAAAAGTTTGCATATTTTTGGGGAATTTTATGTTTAAATATTTTCAATAGCGTTAATATTATACAGTGTAGGATGACCAAAATCATGCTACACAACAAGGGTCACCTGATAATCATACTACAACAGTTATTTCATGGGGAAAAACAGTTGTATATTTTAGGGGAATTTTATTGTGAAAAATCGTCAATAGCGTTAATATTATACACTGTATACTCACCAAAATCATGCTACACAACAAGGGTCACCTGATAATCATACTACAACAGTTATTTCATGGGGAAAAAAAGTTGTATATTTTTGGCGAATTTTATTGTGAAAAATAATCAATAGCGTTAATATTATACAGTGTAGGATGACCAAAATCATGATACACAACAAGGGTCACCTGATAATCATACTACAACAGTTATTTCAGGGGGGGGGGAAATTGTATATTTTTGGGGAATTTTATTGTGAAAAATCGTCAATAGCGTCAATATTATACAATGTAGGATGACCAAAATCATGATACACAACAAGGGTCACCTGATAATCATACTACAACAGTTATTTCAGGAAAATGTGTTTTTGCATAATTTTGGGGAATTTTATTGTGAAAAATCGTCAATAGCGTTAATATTATACAGTGTAGGATGACCAAAATCATGCTATACAACAAGGGTCACCTGATAATCATACTACAACAGTTATTTCAGGAAAATGTGTTTTTGCTTATTTTTGGGGAATTTTATTGTGAAAAATCGTCAATAGCGTTAATATTATACACTGTATACTATCCAAAATCATGCTATACAACAAGGGTCACCTGATAATCATACTACAACAGTTATTTCAGGAAAATGTGTTTTTGTTTATTTTCGGGGAATTTTATTGTGAAAAATCGTCAATAGCGTTAATATTATAAACTGTATACTCACCAAAATCATGCTATACAACAAGGGTCACCTGATAATCATACTACAACAGTTATTTCAGGGGTAGAAAAAAATTGTATATTTTTGGGGAATTTTATTGTGAAAAATCGTCAATAGCGTTAATATTATACAGTGTAGGATGACCAAAATCATGATACACAACAAGGGTCACCTGATAATCATACTACAACAGTGATTTCAGAAAAAAGTGTTTTTGTTTATTTTTGGAGAATTTTATTGTGAAAAATCGTCAATAGCGTTAATATTATACAGTGTAGGATGACCAAAATCATGCTATACAACAAGGGTCACCTGATAATCATACTACAACAGTTATTTCAGGAAAATGTGTTTTTGCATAATTTTGGGGAATTTTATTGTGAAAAATCGTCAATAGCGTTAATATTATACAGTGTAGGATGACCAAAATCATGCTATACAACAAGGGTCACCTGATAATCATACTACAACAGTTATTTCAGGAAAATGTGTTTTTGCATAATTTTGGGGAATTTTATTGTGAAAAATCGTCAATAGCGTTAATATTATACAGTGTAGGATGACCAAAATCATGCTATACAACAAGGGTCACCTGATAATCATACTACAACAGTTATTTCAGGAAAATGTGTTTTTGCTTATTTTTGGGGAATTTTATTGTGAAAAATCGTCAATAGCGTTAATATTATACACTGTATACTATCCAAAATCATGCTATACAACAAGGGTCACCTGATAATCATACTACAACAGTTATTTCAGGAAAATGTGTTTTTGCTTATTTTTGGGGAATTTTATTGTGAAAAATCGTCAATAGCGTTAATATTATACACTGTATACTATCCAAAATCATGCTATACAACAAGGGTCACCTGATAATCATACTACAACAGTTATTTCAGGAAAATGTGTTTTTGTTTATTTTCGGGGAATTTTATTGTGAAAAATCGTCAATAGCGTTAATATTATAAACTGTATACTCACCAAAATCATGCTATACAACAAGGGTCACCTGATAATCATACTACAACAGTTATTTCAGGGGTAGAAAAAAATTGTATATTTTTGGGGAATTTTATTGTGAAAAATCGTCAATAGCGTTAATATTATACAGTGTAGGATGACCAAAATCATGATACACAACAAGGGTCACCTGATAATCATACTACAACAGTGATTTCAGAAAAAAGTGTTTTTGTTTATTTTTGGAGAATTTTATTGTGAAAAATCGTCAATAGCGTTAATATTATACAGTGTAGGATGACCAAAATCATGCTATACAACAAGGGTCACCTGATAATCATACTACAACAGTTATTTCAGGAAAATGTGTTTTTGCATAATTTTGGGGAATTTTATTGTGAAAAATCGTCAATAGCGTTAATATTATACAGTGTAGGATGACCAAAATCATGCTATACAACAAGGGTCACCTGATAATCATACTACAACAGTTATTTCAGGAAAATGTGTTTTTGCATAATTTTGGGGAATTTTATTGTGAAAAATCGTCAATAGCGTTAATATTATACAGTGTAGGATGACCAAAATCATGCTATACAACAAGGGTCACCTGATAATCATACTACAACAGTTATTTCAGGAAAATGTGTTTTTGCTTATTTTTGGGGAATTTTATTGTGAAAAATCGTCAATAGCGTTAATATTATACACTGTATACTATCCAAAATCATGCTATACAACAAGGGTCACCTGATAATCATACTACAACAGTTATTTCAGGAAAATGTGTTTTTGCTTATTTTTGGGGAATTTTATTGTGAAAAATCGTCAATAGCGTTAATATTATACACTGTATACTATCCAAAATCATGCTATACAACAAGGGTCACCTGATAATCATACTACAACAGTTATTTCAGGAAAATGTGTTTTTGTTTATTTTCGGGGAATTTTATTGTGAAAAATCGTCAATAGCGTTAATATTATAAACTGTATACTCACCAAAATCATGCTATACAACAAGGGTCACCTGATAATCATACTACAACAGTTATTTCAGGGGTAGAAAAAAATTGTATATTTTTGGGGAATTTTATTGTGAAAAATCGTCAATAGCGTTAATATTATACAGTGTAGGATGACCAAAATCATGATACACAACAAGGGTCACCTGATAATCATACTACAACAGTTATTTCAGGGGTACAAGAAATTGTATATTTTTGGGGAATTTTATTGTGAAAAATTGTCAATAGCGTCAATATTATACAGTGTAGGATGACCAAAATCATGATACACAACAAGGGTCATCTGATAATCTTATTACAACAGTAATTTCAGGGGGCAAAACATTTTTATATTTTTGGGGAATTTTATTGTGAAAAATTGTCAATAGCGTTAATATTATACAGTGTAGGATGACCAAAATCATGATACACAACAAGGGTCACCTGATAATCATACTACAACAGTTATTTCAGGGGTAAAATAAAATTGTATATTTTTGGGGAATTTTAATGTGAAAAATCGTCAATAGCGTTAATATTATACAGTGTAGGATGACCAAAATCATGATACACAACAAGGGTCACCTGATAATCATACTACAACAGTTATTTCAGGAAAATGTGTTTTTGTTTATTTATGGGGAATTTTATTGTGAAAAATCATCAATAGCGTTAATATTATACACTGTATACTCACCAAAATCATGCTATACAACAAGGGTCACCTGATAATCATACTACAACAGTTATTTCAGGGGGGGGGGAATTGTATATTTTTGGGGAATTTTATTGTGAAAAATCGTCAATAGCGTTAATATTATACACTGTATACTCACCAAAATCATGCTACACAACAAGGGTCACCTGATAATCATACTACAACAGTTATTTCAGAAAAACGTGTTTTTGTTTATTTTTGGAGAATTTTATTGTGAAAAATCGTCAATAGCGTTAATATTATACAGTGTAGGATGACCAAAATCATGATACACAACAAGGGTCACCTGATAATCATACTACAACAGTTATTTCAGGAAAATGTGTTTTTGTTTATTTATGGGGAATTTTATTGTGAAAAATCATCAATAGCGTTAATATTATACACTGTATACTCACCAAAATCATGCTATACAACAAGGGTCACCTGATAATCATACTACAACAGTTATTTCAGGGGGGGGGGAAATTGTATATTTTTGGGGAATTTTATTGTGAAAAATCGTCAATAGCGTTAATATTATACACTGTATACTCACCAAAATCATGCTACACAACAAGGGTCACCTGATAATCATACTACAACAGTTATTTCAGAAAAAATTGTTTTTTTTTATTTTTGGAGAATTTTATTGTGAAAAATCGTCAATAGCGTTAATATTATACAGTGTAGGATGACCAAAATCATGATACACAACAAGGGTCACCTGATAATCATACTACAACAGTTATTTCAGGGGTACAAGAAATTGTATATTTTTGGGGAATTTTATTGTGAAAAATTGTCAATAGCGTCAATATTATACAGTGTAGGATGACCAAAATCATGATACACAACAAGGGTCATCTGATAATCTTATTACAACAGTAATTTCAGGGGGCAAAACATTTTTATATTTTTGGGGAATTTTATTGTGAAAAATTGTCAATAGCGTTAATATTATACAGTGTAGGATGACCAAAATCATGATACACAACAAGGGTCACCTGATAATCATACTACAACAGTTATTTCAGAAAAACGTGTTTTTGTTTATTTTTGGAGAATTTTATTTTGAATATCGTCAATAGCGTTAATATTATATACTGTATACTCACCAAAATCATGCTACACAACAAGGGTCACCTGATAATCATACTACAACAGTGATTTCAGGAAAAAAAAAAGTTTGCATAATTTTGGGGAATTTTATTGTGAAAAATCGTCAATAGCGTTAATATTATACAGTGTAGGATGACCAAAATCATGCTATACAACAAGGGTCACCTGATAATCATACTACAACAGTTATTTCAGGGGGGGAAAAAATTGTATATTTTTGGGGAATTTTATTGTGGAAAATCGTCAATAGCGTTAATATTATACAGTGTAGGATGACCAAAATCATGATACACAACAAGGGTCACCTGATAATCATACTACAACAGTTATTTCAGAAAAACGTGTTTTTGTTTATTTTTGGAGAATTTTATTGTGAAAAATCGTCAATAGCGTTAATATTATACAGTGTAGGATGACCAAAATCATGATACACAACAAGGGTCACCTGATAATCATACTACAACAGTTATTTCAGGAAAATGTGTTTTTGTTTATTTATGGGGAATTTTATTGTGAAAAATCATCAATAGCGTTAATATTATACACTGTATACTCACCAAAATCATGCTATACAACAAGGGTCACCTGATAATCATACTACAACAGTTATTTCAGGGGGGGGGGAAATTGTATATTTTTGGGGAATTTTATTGTGAAAAATCGTCAATAGCGTTAATATTATACACTGTATACTCACCAAAATCATGCTACACAACAAGGGTCACCTGATAATCATACTACAACAGTTATTTCAGAAAAACGTGTTTTTGTTTATTTTTGGAGAATTTTATTGTGAAAAATCGTCAATAGCGTTAATATTATACAGTGTAGGATGACCAAAATCATGATACACAACAAGGGTCACCTGATAATCATACTACAACAGTTATTTCAGGGGTACAAGAAATTGTATATTTTTGGGGAATTTTATTGTGAAAAATTGTCAATAGCGTCAATATTATACAGTGTAGGATGACCAAAATCATGATACACAACAAGGGTCATCTGATAATCTTATTACAACAGTAATTTCAGGGGGCAAACATTTTTATATTTTTGGGGAATTTTATTGTGAAAAATTGTCAATAGCGTTAATATTATACAGTGTAGGATGACCAAAATCATGATACACAACAAGGGTCACCTGATAATCATACTACAACAGTTATTTCAGGGGTAAAATAAAATTGTATATTTTTGGGGAATTTTAATGTGAAAAATCGTCAATAGCGTTAATATTATACAGTGTAGGATGACCAAAATCATGATACACAACAAGGGTCACCTGATAATCATACTACAACAGTTATTTCAGGAAAATGTGTTTTTGTTTATTTATGGGGAATTTTATTGTGAAAAATCATCAATAGCGTTAATATTATACACTGTATACTCACCAAAATCATGCTATACAACAAGGGTCACCTGATAATCATACTACAACAGTTATTTCAGGGGGGGGGGAATTGTATATTTTTGGGGAATTTTATTGTGAAAAATCGTCAATAGCGTTAATATTATACACTGTATACTCACCCAAAATCATGCTACACAACAAGGGTCACCTGATAATCATACTACAACAGTTATTTCAGAAAAACGTGTTTTTGTTTATTTTTGGAGAATTTTATTGTGAAAAATCGTCAATAGCGTTAATATTATACAGTGTAGGATGACCAAAATCATGATACACAACAAGGGTCACCTGATAATCATACTACAACAGTTATTTCAGGAAAATGTGTTTTTGTTTATTTATGGGGAATTTTATTGTGAAAAATCATCAATAGCGTTAATATTATACACTGTATACTCACCAAAATCATGCTATACAACAAGGGTCACCTGATAATCATACTACAACAGTTATTTCAGGGGGGGGGGAAATTGTATATTTTTGGGGAATTTTATTGTGAAAAATCGTCAATAGCGTTAATATTATACACTGTATACTCACCAAAATCATGCTACACAACAAGGGTCACCTGATAATCATACTACAACAGTTATTTCAGAAAAAATTGTTTTTTTTATTTTTGGAGAATTTTATTGTGAAAAATCGTCAATAGCGTTAATATTATACAGTGTAGGATGACCAAAATCATGATACACAACAAGGGTCACCTGATAATCATACTACAACAGTTATTTCAGGGGTACAAGAAATTGTATATTTTTGGGGAATTTTATTGTGAAAAATTGTCAATAGCGTCAATATTATACAGTGTAGGATGACCAAAATCATGATACACAACAAGGGTCATCTGATAATCTTATTACAACAGTAATTTCAGGGGCCAAAACATTTTTATATTTTTGGGGAATTTTATTGTGAAAAATTGTCAATAGCGTTAATATTATACAGTGTAGGATGACCAAAATCATGATACACAACAAGGGTCACCTGATAATCATACTACAACAGTTATTTCAGAAAAACGTGTTTTTGTTTATTTTTGGAGAATTTTATTTTGAATATCGTCAATAGCGTTAATATTATATACTGTATACTCACCAAAATCATGCTACACAACAAGGGTCACCTGATAATCATACTACAACAGTGATTTCAGGAAAAAAAAAAGTTTGCATAATTTTGGGGAATTTTATTGTGAAAAATCGTCAATAGCGTTAATATTATACAGTGTAGGATGACCAAAATCATGCTATACAACAAGGGTCACCTGATAATCATACTACAACAGTTATTTCAGGGGGGGAAAAAATTGTATATTTTTGGGGAATTTTATTGTGGAAAATCGTCAATAGCGTTAATATTATACAGTGTAGGATGACCAAAATCATGATACACAACAAGGGTCACCTGATAATCATACTACAACAGTTACTTCAGGGGGGGAAAAATTGTATATTTTTGGGGAATTCTATTGTGAAAAATCCTCAATAGCTTTAATATTATACAGTGTAGGATGACCAAAATCATGATACACAACAAGGGTCACCTCATAATCATACTACAACAGTTATTTCAGGGGGGGAAAAAATTGTATATTTTTTGGGAATTCTATTGTGAAAAATCGTCAATAGCGTTAATATTATACAGTGTAGGATGACCAAAATCATGATACACAACAAGGGTCACCTGATAATCATACTACAACAGTCATTTCAGAAAAATGTGTTTTTGTTTATTTTTGGAGAATTTTATTGTGAAAAATCGTCAATAGCGTTAATATTATACACTGTATACTCACCAAAATCATGATACACAACAAAAGTCACCTGATAATCATACTACAACAGTCATTTCAGAATAAAAATCTTTTTGCATATTTTTGGGGAATTTTATTGTGAAAAATTGTCAATAGCGTTAATATTATACACTGTATACTCACCAAAATCATACTACTCAACAAGGGTCACCTGATAATCATACTACAACAGTTATTTCAGGAAAAAAAGAATTGCATGTTTTTGGGGAATTTTATTTTGAAATATCGTCAATAGCGTTAATATTATACACTGTATACTCACCAAAATCATGCTATACAACAAGGGTCACCTGATAATCATACTACAACAGTTATTTCAGGAAATTGTGTTTTTGTTTATTTTTGGGGAATTTTATTTTGAAAAATCGTCAATAGCGTTAATATTATACACTGTATACTCACCAAAATCATGCTACACAACAAGGGTCATCTGATAATCATACTTCAAGACTTATTTCAGGGGGGGAAAAATTGCATATTTTTGGGGAATTTTATTGTGAAAAATCATCAATAGCGTTAATATTATACACTGTATACTCACCAAAATCATGCTACATTTGCACAACTGAAACATCTGTACATAGTTTTTCATTATTTGATAGGTGATGGCAATCTAACCATTTATTAAGCTTTTCAAAGGACTGACTCAGGTGTTAGCTCCTTTTTCAGTATTGACAGTATTGTCTGAAACAATAAACTTTTTTTTTTTCAGAACTGGTTATATATTTGAGCGATTTAAATATTTGCAACATGGGCATTGGTGTTCTCCTTAGGTCTACTATATTTTCTTATTGGTGGATAACATTTGACTTTGAATATAAAAAAATAGCTTGAGGAAAAATTATTAATATACATTCTAACATAATTCTATATCGTGTCAAGACTATCTCTCCATCCTATATATTCCATATGTGGGGGGGGGGGGGGGGGTGTTTAGACGGCTTGTGTGCACAATATCCACTTACTTTGAGTTTGGGAGAACTGGTCTACGGGCCCCTCTCTGGATTGCTGCGACTGTCTTTGCTACCCGGGCTGGTGAAAGCGTGGCAGCTCGTGACACCGGTTTGCCGGTCACACAAGAGATGTCTGGTATGCTGTCGGTGCCAGCCCCACAGCCAAGACCACCTCAATTAGGTTCTGCTGCTTCCAGTGATCTACAGGTCCTTTTGGAGGCCAGCCAACGTGTGTGCTCGCTCGGAGGGGCAGTGCCGCAGAGATGAGGCTCGTCTCCAGCAGCACTTAGAGTACCTAGGCCTGCACCTCAACAGGAAGAAGAGCAGGCTCCAGCCCTCACAGTCCACGGAGTTCCTAGGCATGTGTTTGGATGCCAGGGCAGGGACTCTTTACTTGACTCCTGTGAGACAGGCCGCCCTCAGGGCTTGCTTGTCCCAGTTCCGGCTTGGGGCCAGGGTGACCTGGAGGCTATGTCTCCGCCTCTTGGGGTTAATGGCAGCCACAGTGCATGTCATACCCCTGGCTCTTCTGAACATGCGCCCAGTGCAGCGCTGCCTCCTGGGCCTTGGATTTTGCCGACAGAGGAATCTACAGGCCAGCGTATTGGTGATGCGCAGACTGTGTGTGGCTCTCCGTTGGTGGCGGCGGCCGACCAACTTGGCACGTGGGACGGTACTGGGGCTTGTGTTGCGTCGCCAGGTGGTGTCATCAGATGCATCCCTGGTAGGCTGGGGGGCTGTCCACGAAGGCAAGGGCATCAGCGGCCTTTTGCACAGACCCTGGTTAGTGCAGCACATAAATGTTTTGGAGCTGCAGGCTATCCATCTGGCTCTTCTGCACTTCCTGCCAGAGCTACAGGACCGCCATGTGCTGGTGAGAACAGACAGTACAGTAGCGGCGGCATATATCAACAGGCAAGGGGGCCTAGGTTCCCCTCGCCTGTGCAGATTGGCTCGGGCAATATGGGAGTGGGCTCATCCCCAGTTCAAGTCCCTGAGGGCCACATACGTGCCGGGTCGGGAGAACCTTGCTTTAGATCGGCTCTCCTGGGGGGACCCCTCCCCGGAGAGTGGCAGCTGCATCCAGAGGTTGTGAGCGGAATATGGGATCGCTACGGCACAGCCGTGGCAGATCTTTTTGCATCCAGGGAGAACACTCATTGTCCCCTCTTTTTCTCCATGGGGAGGGACAATCCTCCCTTAGGGACGGATTTGATGGCACATCAGTGGCCATTGGACCTCCTGTATGCCTTCCCTCCCTTCCTCCTCCTGCACCAACTCCTACAGAGAGTCCAGCCTCATCCTGGTGGCCCCCAATTGGCCCCAGATGATTTGGTTTGCCGAGATTCCGCTCCTTCTTCAGGGACAACCGTGGGAGCTACCCATTCGCCGGGACCTCCTGTCCAGGCCGAGGGAACTCTTTTTCATCCTTTTCCCCAGGGCCTCATGCTTTGGGCCTGGCCCCTGAAAGGGCCGAATTTCTAGCTTTGGGATTCCCCCAGTCTGTAGTGGGTACTTTGCAGGGGGCCTGGGCTCCCTCGACCAGGGTTGCTTATTCCCATCGTTGGGGGGTGTTTCAATCATGGTGTGCCTCACGACACGTGGATCCCCTCTCCTGTATGGCCCCTGGTATCCTTCAGTTCCTTCAGGAGCTGTTAGAGGCAGGCAAGTCTCCCTCGACGTTGAGGGGGGCGGTGGCAGCCATAAAGGGGGCCCATGTTGGGCCTCGTAAACTGGCACAGGGTTGTTGTGACCTTATTGCTCAGTTCTTTAGGGGGGCTTGTAGGGTTGCTCCCTCTCCCAGGAGGCCGGGGGTACCCCCATGGGATTTGGAGATGGTTTTGTCAGACTTGCGGCATGGGCCGTTCGAGCCTCTGGAAACGGTTGAGCTGAAATGGCTTTCGTTCAAGACTACATTCTTGATGGCTATTGTGTCGACAAAAAGGGTGGGTGAGCTACATGCACTTTCCGTGCATGAAGAGTGCTACCGCTTCTTGCCTGGGAATGCTGGAGTGCTGCTGCGCCCTAATCCTGCATTCCATCCTAAGGTCTGGTCTGAGTCCCACGGCAACCAATCTCTTGAGCTGCGCCCTTTCCGCCCTCCTCAGGATATTAACGCTATTGACAATTTTTCACAATAAAATTCCCCAAAAATATGCAAAAAGATTTTTATTCTGAAATGACTGTTGTAGTATGATTATCAGGTGACTTTTGTTGTGTATCATGATTTTGGTGAGTATACAGTGTATAATATTAACGCTATTGACGATTTTTCACAATAAAATTCCCCAAAAATATGCACATTTTTTTTCTCCTGAAATAACTGTTGTAGTATGATTATCAGGTGACCCTTGTTGTGTAGCATGATTTTGGTGAGTATACAGTGTATAATATTAACGCTATTGACGATTTTTCACAATAAAATTCCCCAAAAATAAACAAAAACACATTTTTCTGAAATAACTGTTGTAGTATGATTATCAGGTGACTTTTGTTGTGTATCATGATTTTGGTGAGTATACAGTGTATAATATTAACGCTATTGACGATTTTTCACAATAAAATTCTCCAAAAATAAACAAAAACACATTTTTCTGAAATGACTGTTGTAGTATGATTATCAGGTGACCCTTGTTGTGTATCATGATTTTGGTCATCCTACACTTTATAATATTAACGCTATTGACGATTATTCACAATAAAATTCCCCCAAAATATGCAATTTTTCCCCCCCCTGAAATAAGTCTTGTAGTATGATTATCAGGTGACCCTTGTTGTGTAGCATGATTTTGGTGAGTATACAGTGTATAACATTGACAATATTGAAGATTTTTGAATATAAAAACTCCCCAAAATTATATCAAAACTAATTTTCCTAAAATAAATGTTGTAGTATGATTTTTAGGTGACCCTTGTTGTGTAGCATGATTTTGGTCATCCTACACTGTATAATATTAACGCTATTGACGATTTTTCACAATAAAATTCCCCAAAAATAAACAAAAACACATTTTTCTGAAATGACTGTTGTAGTATGATTATCAGGTGACCCTTGTTGTGTATCATGATTTTGGTCATCCTACACTTTATAATATTAACGCTATTGACGATTATTCACAATAAAATTCCCCCAAAATATGCAATTTTTCCCCCCCCTGAAATAAGTCTTGTAGTATGATTATCAGGTGACCCTTGTTGTGTAGCATGATTTTGGTGAGTATACAGTGTATAACATTGACAATATTGAAGATTTTTGAATATAAAAACTCCCCAAAATTATATCAAAACTAATTTTCCTAAAATAAATGTTGTAGTATGATTTTTAGGTGACCCTTGTTGTGTAGCATGATTTTGGTCATCCTACACTGTATAATATTAACGCTATTGACGATTTTTCACAATAAAATTCCCCAAAAATATTCAAAAAGATTTTTTATGAAATAACTGTTGTAGTGTGATTATCAGGTGACCGTTGGTGTGTGGAGTGAATTTGGTGAGACTACAGTGAATAAAAGTGGAGATATTGAATATTTTTTACTTTGGTACTGCACTTTGTAGACGGTCCCTAAGTGCTCGCTTCTCCGCCCGCAGCGCATAGAGGGCAATATATTTCCTGCAGCCTGGATGACGACTCGTTTTGGCGAAAATGAGTTTGTAGTCAATAGTCTACCTTACTACGATAGGAAAGAGACATTTTTTATGTTTTAACAATGTTTCGTTTATGAGCTATTGATCACTGAAGTTCGAATCTGCCAATCTCTTTCTAACTTTACCCAAGTCAGTGATTAACCATGTCATGCCCATGTTCAGCATCAGTTTAACACAACACTTGATATTAAGGTTTACAAAACTTCACAAAACTTCACAGAGACCTAATAGCAAATTTACCAGTGGCGAAACACTTTTACCAGTGGCCAAACAAATTTACAAACAACACAATCTTCCAGTCCACCAGTTTATTTATTTTCATGAACCATATGCGTATATATACGCATATATGTCTATGGTTTATTTAGCAGAGCTGAGGAAATAAACTAGCTGCTACTCTCATGCTATGTACAACACTCTCTCTCTCTCTCTCTCTCTCTCTCTCTCTCTCTCTCTCTCGACGCGTTCATAGTTCATTTCTTACTGACTCCACACAGCATCACCTGGTGGCGGAATTCATACACCGCTTTACTCAATTTATTACATTGGCTGGTTTAATTTGCATTTCAGTTCGTTCATGAGTGAAGCATTGTATAAATTCCGCCACCTGGTGGTGCTGTAGAGTCAGTAAGAGTCTGTATATAGCTCTGTCAGCAAAATAACTACGTTCAGTGTTGTACACAGCATGAGAGTAGCATTTCAAACATATATAGCCCATAGACTGTATGGCCTACGTATATATGTTTATTTCATAGACATATACGTATATATATCTATTGTTTATTTTCATAGACATATTATACATATGTCTATGGTTTATTTCATAGACATATAGACATATATATGTCATACGACATATAGACATATATATGTCTATGGTTTATTTCATAGACATATAGACATATATATGTCATACAACATATAGACATATGTCTATGGTTTATTTAGCAGCTGAGGAAACAGTGGTGGACTGTTTCATGACTGATGACATTAAGATCAGCCCACCAGCACTCTAATATATGATAACTGCAGGATCTGGCTTTTTTCAATATGAATGCACCAGATGAGGCCATTAATAGAAATTTGTTGAATGTTGACTTGAGTCAAATCCATATTGGAGTTAAAAAATACAAAAATACAACTATCTATACAGCAGATGCACTTGAAGGGTGTTTTTAAAGAGTTGTGACCTGGGGCCTGTTTCAGGAAGCAAGTTTAACTAACTCTGAGTTAAAACCTTAACTCTAGGTTGACTGACTCTGAGCTGTCAAACTCAGAGTTTTCGGTTTCAGAACAGGTGATAACAGTTAGTTCAATCAACTCTGAGTCAAAGTAACTCTGAGTGAAGCTCATGCATGAGGAGATAACAAGCCTTCATCAATGGAGCACAGATAACATGATTCACCATGGCAACAGGAGAAACAAAGGGCTCAGTCCTCCTACTTCTCCCCATTGGAGTTAGAAATATTAAAGAATGCATGCAGATGATGAGTATATACTTAAGAAAAAAAGCAATACAGTAGCAGCAGCAAAGGAACATGAGCTGATGTGGCAGAAAATTACCAACCGAGTCAATGTGTGAGTATTAATGAAAAAAAAAAGGAAAAAGTTTTGTCTCAAGTGTTCCACTTATTCAACATTTATATTCTGTGTATGTGTTTGTGCGTGGTACATTTAATATTCATGCAGACCCCAACAGGTACAAAACACAGGCCTACTTGGCAGCAACTGAATATGAAATATAAAAAGCTAGTTCAAACAAGTCAGGTATAATTTCATTACAAGCAATTGTGAAGTTGTTTAGCCTGCCCTCATTAAACAGCATTCAGAGGCTACATTCAACATGTGATATATTTCAGTAGTTAGTGAAATCTTCTAAGCAAAAAAGAAAGTCAATTCTTCAGCCACCCCAACTCTGCCAGTATTTAATATTGTATATTTGAAAGCAACACCTAAATGCCTTTATACATACAACACTACCAAAGTATAAACGTTTCAGTGCAAGAGTCACATTTCTTTATTCTTTTTTTTTTAAAGATTTATGTATGGGCACTTTCACCTTAATTTAACATTAGCTGGTATAGAGGTTGACAGGAAACAGAGAGAGAGAGAGAGAGAGAGAGAGAGAGAGAGAGAGAGAGAGAGAGAGAGAGAGAGAGAGAGAGAGAGAGAGAGAGAGAGAGAGAGAGAGAGAGAGAGAGAGAGAGAGAGATGGGGGGGGACCTGCAAGCATCACAGGTCCTCGCTGGAATCGAACCAGAGACAGTCATTATGACGCATGCGCAGTAACCACTTGGCTATCAATTTTCAAATATTACGTGTCTGACAGCCTGACAGACGGTTGCCTTGGTAACATGCTCAGCGTCACAGATGTTGTTATATAAAACTGCCATTGGCAAAGAAAAATAGTGCAACACTTGCTCTGAACTGAGAGCACGTCCACGATGTGTCGTACAGACGATACGAGGGCTGAGAATATTGTTCAGATAAAATGATCGATTGTACAAAAAAACGGAAACACTCAAACAGAACATCATCAGAGATAAAACATCCCAGCGGGGTCTGATCACCCTCTGACGGAGATTTGTGCTTCGTATTTGTGCTTCAATATTAACTAACTCTTTAAGAAATGTCTGACACCTCCTTCAGTCTGCAGGCTTCAGTTAAAAATGAAGATAAACTCAGGCTTAGTTGAAGAAAACCTGCCAAGGAGCAGGTTAGGTTCACGGAGTATGTTGCCAGGGTAATTGACTCAGAGTTAAGCTGAACTGACT
This sequence comes from Scomber scombrus, assembly GCF_963691925.1. NCBI lineage: Eukaryota > Metazoa > Chordata > Actinopteri > Scombriformes > Scombridae > Scomber > Scomber scombrus. The sequence goes on along the minus strand of NC_084971.1, from coordinate 5,266,292 downwards.
TTGTGAAACCGAAAAAACCAGAGTTTCCCTCATCTCAGGGTTAACTAACTCAGAGTTTTCACTAAACCTGCTTTCTGAAACGGGCCCCAGGACATGTAGTAAGTTGGATGTTTTACAGCTGAACACTGTTGTGGTTGTAACAGTGACAAATGTTTGGGCTAATATGCGAATTCTCATTATTTGCTGCTCTGTGTATTCACCAACACCATATATATATATATATATATATAGATGTATATGCAATATGTTGACATCAGCTGGATCCACCTATATTTCTCATCTACATACTCAAATAACTTGTACGTGAGGTAAAAAGAAAGAAACACAAGCTTGAATGATTTATGCCCATACTGTTTTATACTCAACAGTGTACGTTCGCCAAAGCAAAATAGAAATATTACTTACAAATGTATATGGAAAGGCACAGCATAAAAATACTATTTGACATGCACAATGTTTGTTTTTTTTAACTTTAAACTGGAGTAAACATTCAGAAGTTGACCCCTCTGGCCTGTCTGTTGAACACTAACAGCCATCCGTCACAGGGTGAATACTTAGCTTGGGAGTCGTTGCTTTCATCAGAAGCGTCCAGTCAAAAAACACAAAAGACTTAAGTGAAATGACTACTCACTTACAGTACTAAAGCATAGAGCGTGCGCTTTTTTTTCTCCACACACCCCCTCCCCCCCCACTCTTCAAAGAGCTGTAACAAGTATTTTCTGTAGCAGTCCCACCTGAACACGAACTACACCTGACATCCACGAGTAGCACCCTTTAACTCTGCGTCCTTTACTGCAACACAGACCCCCCCCCCTCCCTCAACTACACCTTCACATGGCTGTGTCAGGACAGAAGGCCCCCCGTACATAAATATATACAGTATATTAAATACACATTCAGAGATTCAGAGGAGTGGGAGAGAGATGGGCATGCAAAATTTTGGTCCACCTTTTACAGTAGTCAGCTAAAATAGAAAAAAAAGCATCGGCCCAGACTCATCCTGAGAAACAACACTGACCACTTGGAGTACCCCCCCTCCCCCCTCCCTCCCCAGACCACATGCAAAACTGGGGCTGGTTTTTTGGCACATTAAAGTAGGGTTTTGTGTTTGTTTGTTTGTTTTTTGTCTTTTCTTATAGTAACCAACGAAAGCGTTTCTAAAACATTCCTGTGAGCTCCCGCTGTGCATGGCTTTAAATCTCTCAGTACAGATTTTATACAAAGTATCGCAGGAGCAAAGCACATTAAAATATTCCAGTTTTAAAAAAATACGACGATAAAAACTGAATAAAAAAAAGTGGACGTGAACAGGAACGTCCCCCGTCAGTCCACAAGGAGGTGCAGTTCAGCTTGTTATACAGTAGATCTGCCAAAACATAAAGGCCCAAACACAGGCTGATAATAACCCTGAAATCTATACATTGTTTCCAGTTAACTGTTTGAATGTGCTGTTTGTGTCATTGTCTCTGTTCCTGGTTTGCGTCTTCTGAGTTGGACTAAAGAAGAATCCTGTAATACTTTTTTTTTTTTATCCACCAAGGTATTTTTTGTTGTTTTTTAACGTTCATCTTGACAGTTTGCTGATGACTCGGATGAGGGCAGCGTTCTCGTCTTTGAGCCTCTGGTTGTCTGCTTTCAGGTCTCCCAGAACCTTCAGAGAAAAAAAACACAGGACACATTGATGTCAAAAAATAACAGTAATGATGCCTTCTCTGTAGATCTCTCTTGAGCTGTTAGGGAAGTGCTCATGTTGAAGTCATTTTTAAACCTGATAGGTGTTGCTGCTGGGTCATGTAGCATCTCACTAGCTCAGCTGTGGTTTAAAACATTTCGATTTCAGTGAAACAGGAAGTTGATGTTCAAAATAGAGTAGGTGCTAATGCTACGGTCACGTCGTATGAGATGTATGATAGATTAATAAGTTCCTGTCGAAATGGTTATATAATTACAGAGTTGGTGGTTGTGAGAGTTAAAACTGGAGATTGGGGTTTATTTTATTGAACGGCTGATGTGAGGCGCCGGTGTGTGTTTGGTTATTACTGATATGTGAACTAGTACATGCAAATTCAGATCTTCTATAATCAGTTGCAACTTTGATTATTAATTTGTCTTTTTATCATGGGACTTATGGCCTCAGGTGACACACTCATTATCAAAAATGAAGTGAGGCTGAAGTGACACCTTAAAATGATGACTTTAAAACACTGATGTAGCTTTAGGTTAAACATCAGATACAGTGATCTCTAGTAGCACTTTGGTGATTTACACTGTTGGGTTGGGGTGTGGAATTAGATGTAGTGATTTGGGTTCCAAGGGAAACTTAAAAAATGTATTTCATATTTATGTGATTGTTCCTAAATAGCTGTAAACTGATGTCTGATTTGTTTATATGTGGATCTGAGGAGGAACACCTGCTTAACAACCTATAATAAAATGTTTCACTCTCAACTTTCACATGTTGAGAGTGAAACATGTGAAAGTTGCAATATTTATGCAAAAGCTGAATTTGATGTAAATTTTATGGGATTGGAGCATCAAATTATTTCTATACTCAGTACAGTGGTCATCATTGTTGAAGTGAACATATGTACCTTCAGCTCATCCTCCAGTTCCACTGCTTTCCTCTGGAGGGCCAACTTCTCCTGTGGGAAAAAAAAAGTGTTAACATCATAAGAGCAATCATCTGATTTCATAACTTCTAATGTTTCAGACCAGAGATTTCTGGTCTTACATTTTATTATCTTTGCACAACAGGAAATAAAAGCACTGTTTGATTCAAATTATAAATTACACTGTGTGGTTGTACGCCTCCACCGATCAAGTCAAGTTGCAGTTTACATCATATCTGTCCGCACTCACTTTGGAGGAATTGAATAAAGAGGTATTAAGTAAATCTAGCGATATAGAAGTTATGTTTGACCTGTATGATCCCAGTGATGACAAACATGCTGTCTTTACTTAGAGACTGATTGGATATAAAATGTTACCATCCTATTAGACATTTTTCATAATTCATGTAGGAATTCTTGATTTACAGCCAACAATGTGTTTTGTGACCTTTGACCACCAAATTCTGATCAGTTCCTTTTTGTGCCCAAGTGGACGTTTGAGCCAAATTTGAAAAAATTCCCTCAAGGCCGGAGATATCGTGTTCATGAGAACGGGACGGGCGGACAAACCAGAAATAACACCTCCTCCGTCCACAGCCGTTTGGTGGCGCAGAGGCGTTAAAAATAAACAAAAAACAGCAAACAAACAAAAAAAGACTTTTACATGTTCTTGCTTGTGAACTGAGATGTGTTCCTGATATTATCACAAAGCAGACTTACAAATCTCTCCAGCTCCAGCAGGGCCGGTCTGTCTGAGCTGCTCTCTTGACTCTGTGACGGAGAGAAGCAGAAATACACATGTGACAACTGCAACAGGCACTGAAGGAAAAAGTACATTTCAAAAAAAGACATCCACCACTCTCAAAACATTACAGCCATTCTCATTCTCAACCGTCAGTAAAAAAAAATCAACCTAAATTCTTAAATTTGATCTATAAATTAAGTTTCTGACAGACAATTCCAAATAAAGAAATCAAGACTTCCATAAAATCAAACATAAACAACTGTTGGATGGATGATTTTTGCTGTTGTTTATGTTGACATGCTCTATTTGTTATGGCTGACTCGCCCACATAGCATCCCTCTGTGCATAATGACACGTACACACACACACACACACACACACACACACACACTCTCTCAAAGGTCAGACACATCAGCAAACCTGCCCAACCTGTCGGAGTCTTTCCAGCTCCACTTTGTTCTGGCTGAGCAGCAGCTCCATCTCCTGCAGCTTTTCCTTCAGGGCCAAGTTATCCTGCGCTACCTTTAAGTACAGCTACACAAAGAGAGAGAGAGACAGAGAGAGAGAGAGAGAAAGAGAAAGACAGAGAGAGAGAAAGAGAAAGAGAAAGAGAAAGAGAGAGAGAGAAGAGAGACAGTCAGTCAGTGAGGAGAGTCTGCTGGAGAGAGAAGCTTCATGTGTGCAGGTTTGAAGTATGATGTTATAGCCTGCTGAGGAGGGGGAGGTGGAGGTGGAGGTGGTGGTGGTATACTGTTCACATCTTTTGAAAGCCTGTTGGGTATCATTCCTGTCCTGGTCTGTCTAGATCTCAGCTATAATTCACTTTTCAGCCCTCAGCTATGTTTTTCAGGAATGTGTGTGAGGAGGGGTCGGACACGTACCGTTCTGTAGTCAGCTGACGAGACTTCCAGTTGACTCTCACTGCAGAGACACACAAAAGACTTCAGTCCTGGAAATCAAACTACCTTTTTTGGTTTTGTTGTTATTGGTGGCAGAACATTTTCTTCTCAAGCAAAGAAGCCAGACATTTTTTATCTGTTTCCCACTCCAGCCCTCACACAAAAACTTTGAAACATGACGCATGGCATCATCAGATCCCCCAAATCTTGCTGTTTTTCTACAGTAAGAAACTTAAACACATTTTAAGAAGACCAAACATCAAACTTGACTAATTACACATCAAGATTTAATGGAAAGCTTTGCTCATTTTCTGACTTTCAACCGAGCCTCTATGTGCATTAAAAGTGTCGAAAATGATTAAATGACAGAGAGGAAAAATGAATCCAAAAAGCAACACTCACTTGGAAATGCTGTTACTGTTTGTATCGTCTGATTGAGCATCCTCATCTTCATTCTGAAATACAAAAAAAGGTTCCTATTCAGCTACACAGCAGTTACTTTATAAGTCAAGTTTCTCTGAATGAGCATTTTTAAAGTTGAAATTAAAATGTCTGCCAAAACCACTCATGAAATGCTGTTATGTGTAATTGGTTCAGTGACAAATAAGGGTTGGCAAGATGAGCTATTCAAAAATGTTTTAAAAAAAATAGTTTTAAAATTAGCATCAGGCTTGTTAAAATGTACATTTGGTATTTTTTTGGTTTTGTCATTTGAAATAACATTTGCATCATTTAAAAAACAAAAGTAAGACTGAATGCTCCTGAAAATGTCAAATGGTGTAGCCACAGAAGAATGATAAATAATAAATATTGTTTCCACCTACAGTGTATTTAAGTGCACATATACATATAATTACATCCTTCTTTTAAAAAAATGTAAATGGTTCCACAGATTAAATGTAATATTTAATAATTACATTTAATCATTGTATTCCATTACCTTTATTTAATATAAAAAGTTATAATGTTAGATCATGCCAAACTAGTCTATATGGTGTTTTATTGAGAAGTTGAATTATTTGGTACAAAGTTATTATCGTTACACCACTTAGACATTTTTGCCAGAATCCTCTAATATATTCTATCAAAATGGATTAAAAACAGAAATGTTATGCTGGGTCCACAAAAAAGAATGTGTGCAAGTTATTCATACGTTTATGAACCCCTTTAAACACACACACACACACACACACAAAAAACTTCATTGACCCAATTACCTTTTAAAAAAAGTATCATCTATAATGTAAACTGTGCCAGCTATAACCTACAGACTGCAGTGAGAAACTTACTTTACATTAAAGTGAATGCATTCCACTCTTGCAAACACTTCAGTAACAGCACCAGTCATCATAGTCATATTCCCCTGCTGTCAAGGTTCACTCATTATCAGTCATAATATCTGTTACATCATGACAAAGAAGTACTGGTTTCTCCATCCTTTGTTTCCATGACACTATTAAAATTAAAAAGCTAAAAATCTCCTTCTCTGACTGGCACTGAGCTCTCTGCTGTCTGTGATGATGATGATGCGAGGTGCTTTCTCACCTCTCCGCCCTGCTGGACGATGCCAGTGGAGCGTCTCTCCCTCCTCGCTCTCCTCTTGTCCTTCACTCCCAGGCGCTTCTCTCCCTCCTGCTCCACCTGCTTCACCGCGTCTGTATCTGACACACAAGAAGAAGAAGAAAAGAAAACGCTGCTGAGGTCTGAGCGTGCAGAGGCTCGTGCTGCTCATATGGAGAACATATGACAAACATGACAAACAGATAAAACTATAACAAGCTTCAGTGAGGCTGTAGCTGAGAAACAATCAAAACGCAACAGTGTGTGATAAAGGAAAACGTCTTATCTTTTAGTCTCAGTCTGTGCTGCAGATGACTGCAAGCTGAGACTTGATCAGTGAGTTCAGTTAACCTGAACGAGCTACTGTTTTTTGACTCTGAAAAGAAAACTGCTGCTGGCTCACATATCGAGAAGCAGCTGTGTTTGGAGGAAGACAAATCACTGAGTTAACACGCTCAATGATCTCAACATGCTGTTGATCAGACAGTCCTGTGCAAAGGTTTTAGGCACTTGAGATGTTTCCATTCTTATCCAAAATGTGTTTTTCTAAATCTATTTTTACCTAGTTACCTAGTAACTTTTTCTTATAATTTTATTTTGTTAAATTTTTTAGTACAGTGTTTTTGTTCTTTTTCTTTGTCGTCCTCTGTCTACAGTGTTTTATTATCAGCTTGTCAATCAACTGTGAAGTACTTTGAAAGCTGCTATATAAATAAAGTTTGATTTGATAATGCTACACCAAGACAGACTGTCAGAAATGTATTCTGCAGCCTGACGATTAGGTCTTACACGATAACTACTTTTGTTGGATGATATATTGTCTCAGATTAATCGCGATAAACAATATTATGGTTGGGCACAAAGTTATTTACCTTTAATTCTTCTGCAGTCTCCAGTCAGGTTGTGCACAGTGAGGAATGGAGGACACTACTTGATTAACCAATGTGACATGTATAGCCTCTTAGCTGCTAATGTGAAGTGTGGCAATATTGTGGTCAAAGGTCATGTCCATGTATCATACGATAAGTCCATATATAGACAAGATGATGTTGATAATTACATTATTGTACGATGAGTCGATAATTATTGTGACAGGCCTAATGACATTGAGGCCAACATCATGGCGTCAGACAGCTGAGAAGCTGAAATCTACAGAAGAAGTGTGGCAATTGCTCCAAAATGCAGGAACAACCTGCAGCACCTGTCAAGTACCTAAAAACCCATGTGCAGGTGTACTGAGGAGAACTGCTGCGGTTTTAAAAGGTAAAGCTGCTCACACCTGCAAAATGGAGCAATCTCTGGAGATAACACATCAGTGTAAAGATGGGCCTTTACAGAGTTTGTTAGGATGCCCAATGGCTGCTAAACAATATGATATCCAGAGTCAGTGGGTTAGATTTTCTATTGTTGCCTGGTTTGGCTTAGCCAAACAACTCAACATCCAGAAAGAAATCCGAATCTTAACCAACCCATGATCCAGATTTTAAGCCAGTTGTGAACGATAAAGAGGTGATAACTTGTCTTGCATTTGATATATTCTGGTTAAGATAAACAATGATGTTATTGCTTTAGCAAGTCCGATGTATCACTCACACCCCCATGATTTTCTATACTTATCTTTATACTTTAACACACTGTATGCAACCACACTTAATTTTTTTCCATAGTGTAATTTCTATTGATGTGCTTATCCATTGCATTAATGCTCCTTTTATTCTGTCTGTACAAAATGTTGAAAAAATGTTAAATGTTAAAAAGTTTTTTAAAAAAAGAAAAAAAAAGCTGCTCACACTGAATATTAATTTCATTTTTTATCTGTTTACTGAATTTATGAATAAAAACTATTCATGAGTTTATTTCTGAAAGCCTCCTTACAACAGATGTACAGTACTGTATATAAGAGGGATAAATGCTTTAGTTCCATTTCCGCAAACAAGGGTGGAGTCTCTCTGTGTGTGTGTGTGTGTGTGTGTGTGTGTGTGTGTGTGTGGGGGGGGGGGGGGGCACTTCCACCATGACCACGATAAAGAGGTCAGACGATGGATGCGCCCAACATCTTCCGATGGCCCCTTCGATGTGAGAAACCCTCATTTCCTTTCAAAGCTGCACAGAGGACTCCACCCTGTACATGGTGTTTTTAAAAGAGGTTTCGTCTTACAGTAAACAGAAGTCTCTAACCACAGAGTGTGTTACTGGTAAACAAAGCCTGACAGATGACATCAAAATCAATATTTGAGAGTCGAATAACATATCAGTTAATAGTTCTGTTGTTTTTTTCCCCTTAAACACAGTTATTAAAGAGTTAGGATATGAACTGAGTGACACATTTTATGGTTTGAAAATGCATTTGTTAGAAATCTCTGAAGGATAATGTCGACCACAGTTACCTTAAATAATTTGTTGGTATTTCTCTACTTCAATTTTTTGATACTATCGGCCAATTCTGATACACCTTATGCCAAAAATCAGTAGATGATATCAGCCTGTGTGACTGTTTCTGCCACTTGATTGATAAGAAGACATTTTCAGACACCTGTCTATAAAAATCAATCTAACCGGTAAAATAAAACTGGTGGAGAGTGAATTTTGGACTATAAGCACGACCCTCGCTCACCTCTTTCAGCGGGCGTCAGGGTGATGATGGGGCTGACGGGCTGGATGTTGCGAGCTGGAGGATCAGCAGCTTTGGGCACGGTCTTCTCTGCTTCCTTCAGGTCTGTCAGAGTCACGCCCTGCCGAAAGAAAGCAAAAACACAAACACTCAGAGGCGTTGACAACTGTTTCTTGGTTTCTATCATTGAATGAAAAGATTAAGTAAAGGTGCTGATGCAGTACGTGTGTTAAACTCAATTCAGTCCTGCCATAATCAGCTTAATCACATTTAAACCTTCACATGATTCACTTTATTCTGCTGCTGTGTTCAGGCAGGTCGGCGCCCAAACTGTTTAATCATCCACAGAATATTTATAGCGTTTAGACGCATTAGTGAGATTGTTATAGCAGCTGAGTGAGCATCTCAGCAGATAAGAGAGCGGTGTGTGTTTTTTGCAACGATGTGTGAGAGAATCAGTCTGAGTCAATACAGCTTCTGATAACAAAAGAAGAAGTGTGCGGCAAAGTGAAAATTTTGAAGATGTAGTCAGACACTGAAAAAGGATTTACAGTTAATGACTCCACGTGTCTGATAATGAATAGAAAAAACAGAAAACAAATGAAAACTTTAAAGATGCGTCCTCTGTGACTCGCACCTGCGTGGAGCGGCGAGACTGACGCAGCAGTCGAGAACGAGCTTTCCTCTGAGACTCCGACTCCTCGTCTCTGACTGGAGCCTGAAACCTGAAGAGACAAAACGTCCAACCAAACAGACACCGCAAATTAGAACTCAAGTCCACATCATGGTTGAAAAGAAATCCTTAAAAATCAAGCATAAGTGATTTTTGTCCTGAGCCACACAGACACAGGACAAAATTATTTATTTATATATTTTGTGTTTGTGTCTCTTACTTGCGGCGGTCAGTGCTGGGGGTGTTGGGACTCTCGGCGTTGGCGTCCCTCGTCTGAGGAGTGGGCTGGACTCTGGCGGTGCGGTTGGCCTTGTCCTGCTCCTTCTCCTCTTCATCTTTCTCCTCTGGTGTCTGAACCACGTGTGAGACAAGGGGGGGAGAAAGAAAAAAAGCCCAACTGTAATCAACTGTGACCAATTAAATTAGGATTTGTCATCCCAGTGGAGAAGCATGACTAGCACACTGTTGAAATTAAGACTTTTTTTTTTTTTGGTTGACAGGCTTTAATCCTAAAAGCCTACACGTGTGAAGTTTCGACACATCAGAGGTGTGTTTTAAACCTCTGATGAAATGCTGGGTGTGTTGAGGTTATGTGAACTGATACTCTTGGATTAAAGGAACTGATTTGAAAAGTGTTCCCAACAAGCTGAGATGTGATGTTGATGTTGTTATTCCTGGTGTATCTGATAGTCTCTGGAACTTTATTAGAAGCTTAAACAGATTGTTTATGATCTCTGTTGTTATATTCTGTACCACCTCCCTGCCCCTATATTTGGTCTTTTCTCTCTCTCTCTCACTAACTCACTGTTGTGGTTACTGTTTCTTTTTGTGTGTCAATTTTGTTTTTTAAGTCTTCCCACCTACATCTATGTACTCCCTTATTATGTATATTTCTTACATAATTGCTGTTTCTGAATTTGTACATATGTTAAATAAGTACATTCTGAAAGATACTCTTTAAAGATTTGCTCATTTTTATATTGTTTTCAATCACATATTTCTTTAAATGTGTAGAATATGCATGGAAATTGAGAATATGTTCCCTTCATATCCACAAATGATCTTTTTGTATCTTCTTTAGTTCTGTCTTTATCAAATACACAGTGGAAAATCCCATCTCACATTTTTTCAAGTAAGTTGTGATGTCACCAACAGGACTGGAGCAACAGGAAGCTGCTGTGTGAAACATTAGTGCTTTGTGATTCTTACCTTGTCAGCAGGGCTGACAGTGGACGTTGTCACACTCTCAGTGTCTGGACTGGACACGTTGGAGCTTTCTGGGGAATAGAGAACAAGTGGCTTCAAGAATGAGCACAATCACACGTATTTACAGACAATGCACTGCTCGAGGTCAACTTATCACATGCAGCAGCTGGTTTACCTGGGCTGCTCTCTTTCTCCTCGCTGAGCTCCAAGCCTCCTGATATACCCCTCTCTTTAGACTGGTCCTGCACGTTCATCTTGTCTTTACTGCTCATCCTGCACACGGAGCTCCTGGGAGGTGTTAAAACAGGACAGGCGAGTTGATTACATTGCACCCTTTGTGTTTTATTTTTAAATGTGAGGCTTTTGATTAATGTCTTACACAGCACTGTAACTTGTATTCTCCTGTTTTAACTTATTCTATTTAACTTGTTTTTTGTATTTTCTATTATATGCATATGCATTACATTATGCATACAACTATTTATTTAATTGTGTTATACGTTTAATTATGCTTTTACATTTAGTCTTGATGCCTTCTATGTTTTATGTAAAGCACTTTTAATTGCCTTGTTGAAACGTGCTATACAAATAAACATAGTGGTGGTAGTAGTAGTAGTAGTAGTAGTAGTAGTGGTGGTAGTGGTAATAGTAATAGTAATAGTGGAGGTAGTGGTAATAGTAGTAGTGGAGGTAGTGGTTATAGTAATAGTGGAGGTAGTGGTAATAGTGGAGGTAGTGGTAATAGTAGTAGTGGAAGTAGTGGTAATAGTGGTAGTGGTAATAGTGGTAGTGGTGGTAGTGGTAGTGGTAATAGTAGTGGTGGTAGTGGTAATAGTAGTAGTGGTAGTGGTGGTAGTGGTAATAGTAGTAGTGGTGTTAGTGGTAATAGTGGTAGTGGTAGTGGTGGTAGTGGTAATAGCAGTAGTGGTAATAGTAGTAGTGGTGGTAGTGGTAATAGTAGTAGTGGTAGTGGTAATAGTAGTAGTGGTGGTAGTGGTAATAGTGGTAGTGGTAATAGTAGTAATGGTAATAGTAGTAGTGGTGGTGGTGGTGGTAGTAGTAGTGGTGGTAGTGGTAATAGTAGTAGTGGTGGTAGTGGTAGTAGTAGTAGTGGTGGTAGTGGTAATAGTAGTAGTGGTGGTAGTGGTAATAGTGGTAATAGTAGTAGTGGTGGTAGTGGTAATAGTAGTAGTGGTGGTACTGGTAATAGTAGTAGTGGTAGTGGTAATAGTAGTAGTGGTAGTGGTGGTGGTAGTGGTGGTGGTAGTGGTAGTGGTAGTAGTAGTAGTGGTGGTGGTGGTGGTAGTGGTAGTAGTAGAATCTGTCCAAACTCTGTTCCTTTAGGTCATATATAGAAGTGTTACTGGCATGTTCCAGAGGATAAATTGGCCCTTGATTTTCACAGGAAGGACTATTTCTTTTAAAAGTGCTGATACAGCACAGATAGATCATAGGTGGACACTCACCTCCGCCGTTTGTTTTGTGCGTTTGCAGCATTGGAGCCCTGTTGGTTTTGCCTTTCCAGTATAGACTGTTCATTACGCCACTGCAGAGACAGATACAGCTGTAAGTGATCAACACACTAGATCTAAGCTAAAATCACTTGAACTCACTGAGTAAAGATAAACACTTTCTCACATTGGCTTGTTTCTGTGATAAATCCTCCAGGAGCTCCTCCACGCTTTCATCAGCAACATCAAACGGAGTCTGACCCTGCAGAGTTCATGTTTTAAAAATAACATGACCAAAAAGGAAATGTAACATCCTGTCTGAATGTGAGGCTGTAATGAGAAGACTTATCATGATTTTGTGGGCCTTACCGCGTTGCTGCGGGCCTCCATATTGCACAGCTTTTCAGCCAGAATGTGACAGGCCTCCCCCTGACCCCAGTGTGATGCTGCATGAAGAGGCGTCCAGCCATCAAAGTCCGTAGCCGAGACGTCCAGCCCGCATTGACACAATATCCTGGACACGTGAGAGAGCAGAGCGAGAGAAGTGTGTGAGACAGTGAAGGGCAAAATAATGAGGTGGAGACACTCTGAAAAAGAAAATGAAGAAGATTCAAGTACATCATATATATTAATTCTGAAAAATATCAAGAAATGGTTACTTTAGAGCCTCCACGTAGCCTTTGGCTGCAGCCACATGCAGCGGGGTGGCTCCAGTCCTGGGGTGTCGTACATCTGCAGGTAGGCCCTCAGCCAGCCAGGTCCGGGCGTCTGTCATGATGTGTTCCTCCTCCAGCCGCTTAGCTGCCTCCAAATCCACACCTGGACACAAGCAAAGAATTAAAGGGAAGTTAAAAAAAGAAGCAGAAACACAATTTTAAAAAAGGCAGAGCGACATTAATAACTAACTAATTGCTAAGATTTTTTTCCAGTATAGACATAAAAAGAAATGTACGTAGCTGGGAATGACTGTACACACACGTGTCATAAAAGATAGTCAATGTGTCATAAAAAATAGCCAACCACATAAGTCAACCACAAAGAAACATGGAAATGTGATAAAAATTTGGCCATGATCAAGCACAAATGATGACGCATCCTTTTAAAAGGGGTGTGCGGTGGTCAAAGAACAGTGCTCACCCTGTCTGTGAGTGTAGCCCTGAATAAGAGACTCTGTGGCCTCATCCAGAGCGATGTCCAGAGGAACGTCACCGTCACAGTTCACAGCAGAGAGAGATGCTCCATCCCGCAAAAGGAAACTGACAAAAACAAACACAAACAGAGTGAAAATCCACTTAACAACAGAAACAAAGTCTACACAAAGACACCCAACTCTAAATAGAGAACACCAAATCACATCACATTATCTGTGTTTGCAGTGCCTTCAAAGGAAGCCCAAAAGACATTATTCACAAAGAAGGAACATGAAACCATGGAAAAACAAAAAGAAAGGTGCATCAATTCTTATATCTTTTGGAGCTGCATGTATTTGGGTGCCAGTCCAGCCCACTCGTGCTTTAGCTGGCTTGTTGTCCTGCCAATCGCTACAACAATGTTAGTATTGTTGAAAGCAGAAATAGTCTGGCACCCACGCCGCATTCTGAAGTCCCCACAGTGACAAACAGTGCTGTGTTACACAGCTGTTACGCTGCTGTGCTCTGCTAACTGTAGAGACAAATGCCACGTACTCTACGATGTCGGGGTAGCCGCAGGAGGCAGCGACGTGCAGCGGTGTCCATCCCTCACTGTCCACCTGGTTCACGCTGGCACCGTGCTCCAAAAGGAAGGACACCATCTCCATGCTGCCGTCTATGCAGGACTTTGAAGAGAGGAGAACCGTAACGCAACCGTAAATACATTTTTTATTCATCAGTCAATAATTCCAATTTAACCTCAAGAAGACACGCTGTCTCACCTGGTGGAGAGCAGTGATGCCATCAGCGTTTGAACAATTGATAATTTCAAGCGCGTCTTCCTCATTGTTCTTTTTGGTCTCTTTGGCCTCCATCAGCATTATCTGGGCCTCCTCCGTGTCCCCGCTGGCACAGGCCGCCAGGAACTCTGCAGCCCTGTCAAACCTCACCCTTTTGCTAAAAAAAAAAATGAGATGGTGTCCCTGATTAGCTGTTGTAGCTGGTTTATCAATTTCAGGTGACAAACATGCCTTGTAGCACCACTATGTTCATACAATGAGAGGAAAAACAAGTTACGATACAGTAGAATAACACTGTAGGGGGAAAAAACACACACACACACACACACACACACAGTTGATGAATTTGTAAGAGGGTTTTAGTTAAAGGAAACAACTGATGATAACCTATAGTTAGTTTAAATGTCAACAAATGCCATCAATGTGAGAGTGCCACTCAGTACTTCCCTATCCTGTCTGAGGCTCTCACCCAAAGTCCATTAGTTCCTACTGAATATGTAAATCTTCACATCAGGTCACAAATACTATATATACCTTTTCATTTTTTTTAAAAAGGCCTTGTAATTTCCTGGAAGAGATGGACACTGTAGTGTCTTTTTGCATACCTTACTCAAACAGGAACAATATCATGTTTGTTTTGGTGACTATTTTCAGCCACAAATTTGTTGTGCCAGGGAGTATTTCCAGCTGCAGGACGATGTTTGTGGGATTGACTATAGCGCCTTTGTCCATGGTAATGAAGGAACATGTCACCCAGTGCAACAGTGTGGCTTACTGATTATGTTTTAATAACCTCACATTTTGGACAACAAGAGGCACAGAGGAATACGCTGTACCAGGCTTTGGATACATATAGACTATTCCTGTTGGTAGCATCATTGGGTTTTATTGTTATCATATGATTTGTTGACAATTGTTGAGTGTGACCATATTTTAATTTGGTCATTTTGAGGCCTTTGAGTTTAAGCTATTAAACAAATATCACTTTAAGTGTCTTTCAAGTGTCTACTTGTGACCTCTCTGTGCTAACGCAGTTGTTTATAGTCACATCATTCATTATCACATCCCTATATCTTCAAATCTTCGGTATTTTATAATTTCGCAGCATTTATGACTTTCTGGAGGGACATACAACTGAGGCAGTACCTAAACACACAACTATAATCCAAGCCTGTCTGCTTTAATTCATCAGTTAGCATTAGGCTAACGTGTAAGGTTTTAAAAGAGATGGCAGCTGCCTGAATTTGACTGACTGGTTGAAAACAAAGACAGCAAAATGATGTGGCAGTCTCAATGAGGATAATGATATATATGCCCAAAGAGGAAGGCAGTGGTCACGGGCAAACTCTCACCAAGACTGCCTGTAAAAGACAGTTAACTACGTTAGCAAGCTAACAGGGAGCTAACACACCGAACTGCGGCCTCAGAAACGACCAAACACCTCGACACGGAGCACATTATGAGCTTCATTATACGGGTAACGTTATTAAACTGTTAAGAGGGCTGTTGTATGGAGCTTCTGTTATTGTGCTCCCCCCCCCCTCCTCCCTCCCATACAAGTCCACGCACTGACGTTACATTGCTACATTAGCATATCTTTAGACGCTTCGGCTAAGCTATTTGGCGGCAGGCTGCTCGTTTCTGCTTTAACAGTGTGGCAGAGGAGGTTTTTCCTCACCGTCTCTTCAGTAAGGGGCTGGTTCCGTCTCTGCCCGACACTTGCTGGTCCCTCGGCGGGTCGCAGAGCTCGGCCTCCGTCTCCGTTGCTCCGTTCTCGGCGTCGCCCCGCCACCTCCGCCGAGGTACGGCCGACGCTTTGTCGGTGCCGGAGCCGGCCCAGCGCTTCAGCTGCTCCCGCCGCTTGGTCCTCGCCGAGTCCCCCATTTATTCTATCCGAGGAGGACTGTGTTTTTAAAAATAAAAACATACACTGGCAGGGAACGACACACCCTCCATGTGTATACTTTCACTTCCTGGTTCTTGCTCTGGATGTGGAGGAGGAAGCCTCGGCTCGTGTTCGCGGGCATCGGGAGCGCGCAGGGACTGACGTAAGCACCGCTGCTCAGTAGGCCCTGGAGGGGAAATGCTGAAATAGCTCCAAGCCTGGACGTTCCTGTTATTGTTACTGAGACTGTGATAGGCGTCATGTTAAGGAATATCCACGATAGAGGCAAATAGGGGAGAGCGGGGATGGTTGTAACATGGGATAGTTGTGACACTTTCAATTTCTTCAATCAGGATTTAGGAAAAAGGTACAAATCACCTGATTCACTCTGCACATGCACTATTTAGTCCTTGTTTCATATGTGTGGAAGTGGAACCCTGTTGCAGACACAGCCGATTTTACAAATAAAAAACTAATTTTAGGTAAGAAAGTTGTTTTTTGTAGCTGCTTTTTGTGACAGCACTGCCTGCTTTGTAAATAAACTCTTCAATTATCTAACACAAACTCTTCAATTATGTATCAGTGTAGCTATCTTACATGGAAGTTTGTTAATGTTAATGTTTTAGTTGTCAGCTGTAAGGTAAACTACTAAATGGCTACAATAGTCTAGGTTAGTTGTAACAACATCTGAAAAAATCTTAAAATCTACTCCAAGCAAATATTTCATATTATTTTAGTAATCAGTATTTCAGTATGTCTAGGTCTTGTAAGAGAAAGATTGACTGACAGGGGGTGCCTCTTAACATTTTGAAGAGAACATCAAATGATAGAAAAGAGCAGGGAAAGTCTATCAGATCGCTGTCAAAATACAGATTCTGTAGGCTTTTGAGAGGCAGACGTTAGAAAAGAAGGAATCAAAGAAACCTCCATGTGTAGGCTACCATAATGGAAACAAGTTCTTCACTGATGAACAAGAGAAGGAATTGACGGAATATCTGATGAGGTGCATGCATATTACAGACTGTGTCCACATGAGGTTAGTAGATGGGAATTAGTAAAGGATAAGTTAGTGGAAAGTTAGCATATGGGAAAATATTGAACATAACTGGCACACATGAACACACTCATACGGAAACACACTCATATTCAATTGTTGAGACTGGTGCCCATTTTGTTTTGTTTCATTATTATGGTTAAATGGAATTGAAACTGACACTGACCGACACATCCCAGTTATGTTAAAAAGTCATTTAAGTGCTGATTAAAAAGTGTTTTTGTCATAATCCTTATTTCATAATGTTACATCTCACCCCAAGGTATGTTCCAACTAATCCAGACTATGGGGTTAGTTGTAACATACCTAAAGGCTTCTTATAATAATATGTCTACAGTCGTACATGTTAATAGATGTTAATAGTTTTGGCCCTGATGTTGTCTGCTTTTTCAGGAAATAGCAGAGGTGAAAGAGTCTATTTGAGGTTCTCTCTGATGAACCAAAGAGCAAAAAGGTCAAAGCAACTGTCCTGCTGGTGGAGGATAAAAACCAGGCAGAGGGATTTTTCACTGAAAACCTAGACATTATTGTTATGAATGGGTGATAGGCGAACGATAAAGCATAAGCATATGGGACGTTAGATACACATTTTTAAACAAATCTACCTTTTTAGACGTGGTACTAGACTAATAAACGATCTGATCAGGTGTGAAACTCCTGAAGTTCTTCCAGTTTGCTTCCAAGCCAGAGATAACAACAAGCAACACATTCATCATTTTGTTAAGAGGTGGCATATTAAACTATTTGTCCTCAGGCAGCAAGTGTGGTGCTACCACTTAGCTGAGCATGTCTCCATCTGGCACTGCTCATTCTGATGATCTGTTTACCTTGAAACAGCCACCAGCCTGTGAGGCTCAGGTAACCTGCAGTAAGAAAGTCTCCACGGAAATGTAAAAGGCAGCAGTCTTTAATAGTATAAATAACAATTCTGCAGGTTTAAGGCATTGTCATTGCTTGTCACCACCACAGTTGGTGTTGCAATAACTTCCCTTTGCATGGTATACTGTGGTTGGCCTCGCCCTTGGGTCACACAGTGAAAAAAAGAGAAGCAAAAATGTGTTCATCATGGTGGAAAGCCAATTTTAGGAAACAGGCAGGTGTAGGCATGTTTGCAGTGCTGCAGAGAAAATAATTACACAAACTATCCCCAATTACTTTTGTTGTAATTCATTTTGACATATATTAGGAAAAGAACAAGTGCAAAAGATAAAATGACTAATTTCCATTTATCTGCCCTAGTTTCGGAGTACCACCTCCTGGAAACTTGAGTGGAACTGAGCCATTGTTGGCATTATCAGGCCCAGATCTACCACACGGACAATCTGGGCAGTGTTTCATTTCTCATTTTGACGGCTGGTCAAGTGACGATTGGTTAGCATGTCAAAAGCTCTGTGGTTAGATTGTGTCAACTAGTGTGCTGGAAAATTGATCACTTTGCAGAAAATGGACAGTGCCAGCTGTAACTAAAAGCCCAATGGAGAAGCCAAAAAATGGAAAAAAAGGAAGAGAAAGATAAATATAAATAAAAAAGTCCTGTGAATAAAGTCATATTCATAGTAAGGAGGCTTTCAGCGCTCTTTGATACCTCGAGTTTGAGTTTGTAAAGGAGCTGGACTTTGAGCACCTGATCTCTGACTTTGCAAAGGAAAAGGCATAAGGTCAGAACCATTGTTCTGTGTGTGCATGTAGTTGTATTATCTGTTTACCAGATAATGTTATCTGGTCATCCACAATATATATGTATATGTATGTATGTATAGATAGATAGATGTATATGTAGGCCTATATATGTATATGTATGTATAGATAGATAGATAAATAGATGTATAGGCCTATATATGTATATGTAAATGTATATATATATGTATTGTGCGGCAAGACGGTGTGGGGGGTCCATGAGCACCAGTGGGCTCCAGGGGGTACTAATCCAGCCTTGGGTGAAGTCTGGTTGCTGAATTACTGTAACATTGTCATGGGTCCCTGTGACTCTTGAATAGTATAAAGCCAGTTTTCTTTATGTTATTAGCAACACAAGTGCTTTCCTTCAATGGCCAATCAAAATGTCTCCTGTGAAAAAGGCCTATTGCAGGTTTTTTAACTGCAGGTCTCTTTTTCCAAATATGCACTTTGGCCTGTAGAGCAGCCTCAAAACAATCTATGTTAACTTTTCTTTAGCTTGCAAACATTCCAACATGAACGCAGGGTCAAATTCCACGACACATTTTCCTTGTGGCTCTCTGTATGCTCTGGACTACAGCTCAGTCTGTGACCCACAGGAAAAGGATAGCCGCTAATGTAAGTAAGTAAATCTTTCAACTACATTTATTCGTGCTACTCCAATTAAATACATTGATCTTGGTCTGGTTGCTTATGAACAACCCCACTTGTGACATGCTCTTTGATTTGAAACTAGTTTTGAAACTAGTTGTAGCTTATAATACAGCAGTGACTTCTCATCACGTTGTCCTCGCAAATTCGTTTTTATGTGCAGGTTATAATGAAAGAATGATGAAATTAAATTCATGGAAAGGAAACAAAAGCGTGGGTGAGAAATTAGCCTTAAAAACAACGTAAAGTGAATTGTCGTTCCACCACGAACCTCCAGAACAGCTTGAGTGCTCCTTGTCAAAGATTTACGGAGGCATTTGCATTGGTTATGTTTTTCCACTCACTTATTTAGTTGTTTTTTTCACTTTAATTTGTCGGTATTTTTTGTAATTTACTGTTTCTTTTTAGATCAAACACTGTGTTATTAATTATTAATCGTGCAGTTGTTGCTGTTCTACAACTTCTCCATATCTACCATCAGACTTTAGATATGTCATCCATGCAGTCATGATCTTGCATTTTCTGACTCACACAGTCACTATAACCCAAGAAAGTGCTGTGTAAGCATGATGTATTTATTTTCTGCTTTCAGTTTGTGCTTCTGTATCAGCTGGAGCAACAAATGACAGTATCTTCATTGTACACTTGTTTGCAGAATGTCTCTCCACAAACACACAGCTGCACACTCAGTCCCTCCTCACGCCCTGACTCGGCTGGCACGCGAGTGGCTGGCAGAAGACGTGCCGAACTTTGACCCAGCTGGGGTGTGTGTAGGTTCACAGGAAGTTGAGGGAAGATTGCTGTGTAAAACACCACACAGCATCCTGGCAGGGAGTCCCTTTTTTACAGCTGTGTTCACTGAGGTTGGCTGTACTGTGGACTGGAATTACCAAGAGGGAGCTGAGATCGGTAGACACCTCACACTTTTATCCAAAGCATCTTACAGCACCAAGATATTAGATGTGTTTAATAATCCTCAGATGGAAAACTAGCTGGGTCACCCATGCACAGTGGCAAATAAGCAAAGAGTCACAAATCCACAAATGAGAGGCATACTGTCACTTCAGTGCCAACACTATCACGCTAACACATATTCCAAGAAAACATTAGTGCAGCTCAGAATAGACACACCTTCATATTCAGAAATTTTCTTCTTGCTATTTTCTGCATTGTAGAACAACAAGGAAGACATCAAAACTATGAAATAACACGTGGAATCATGTTTTAAATTTTTAAAAAGTTCCTCTAAGTATCCACTGTGCCTTGATGACAGCTTTGCACACTCTTGGTAATATCTTAACCAACTTAACCACACCTGTTTTCAATAAACAGGTGTGTCAAAAGTTAATTGGTGGAATTTCTTGTCCTCTGGATGTGTTTGAGACTGTCAGATGTGTTGTGCTGAGGTAGTGTTGCCATACAGCAAAGAGCCCTATTCCACTACTGCGGTAATCCATATTATAGCAGTAACTGCTCAACTAAGTGAAGAGGAAAAATAGTCCACCATTACTTTAAGACACGAAGGTCAGTCAGTACAGAAAATGTATTTTTGCAAGTGCAGTTGCAAAATCTGTCGACCGCCTGAGGACCTTCGAAGGCAAAGGAAAGTAAGAGTTCCCACGAAGAAAAGGGGAAGTTCTTTAGAGTTTCCACACAGATATCTAAAGAAATCACCAATTGACAGCAGCTCATGTTAGAGCTTATATTAATGCTTCCCAGAGTTCAATAGCAAAGACATCTCAATCAACCTCAACTGTGTCTGGAAGAGTTTGCATGGATCAGGCCATCATGGTGGGTAGCTGGAGGGATAGGGGTGGGTGGGGCTTTATTGTTCACACTATTGGCCATTTACTCAGAATTGAAAGCACACTTAACCAACATGGCCTCCACAACATTCTGCAATGACACACCATCCCACCTGGTTTGAGTTTAGTGGGACTATCATTTGTTTTTCACCAGGACAATGACCTCCAGGCTCTATACGGCCTGTTTGATTATGCATCAGATGATCTGGGCTCCACAATCACCCAGCCTAAACCTAACTGAGATGGTTTGGGTGAGTTGAACCACAGCATGAAGGAAAAGCATTCAACAAGTGCTCAGCATGTGTGCGAACTGTTCCTGGTGACAACCTCATGAAGCTGGTTAAGATATTTCCAATAGTGTGCAAAGTTGTCATCAAGGTACAGTGGCTACGTTGAGAACTCTAAAATATGAAAGATATTTATATAGTTTTTGTCTACTACATGATTCCACTTGCGTTATTTTCTAGTTTTGATGGCGTCAGAATTGTTCAACAATGTAGAGACTAGTAGTAATAAAGAAAAACCCTTAAATGAGTAGCTTTTGACTGGTACTGTGTTTTGGGGGCCTTCAAAAAATAACAATTTACTTTATCACAGGCCTTAAAATATGTTAGAAGTAGAGGAATGGAAGATATTCAAGAGGAAACAACTTCAACCTGATTTTTATTTTTTTAAATGAAAACTTGTCATGCATCTCTGTCCTTTTTTCAGCCATCAGTAACTATCACCTTCATCATAGTAATACAAAGGTTGAGATAATATTAACATCACACCGGCTGATAAATCTGTTAACCTATGAGGCCAACCACGGCAGAATAATTAGAAAACTTCTAAAGGTGACATGACACCTAGCTATGCCTGCATGTATAAAAGGTATATAAAAAGGTTGTTATCAGGCCAGGAGGTGGGGCTGTGCTGTATTAAATGCACTTGATATAATAAAACATGATATGAACTGAGCCGCCCCCAAATAACTTTATCTAGTTTGTAAGATGTAAAACAATGCATCATTAACACTGACTCTATTTCTATAAGCAAACCGCATAGGTTCCTGTAATGGGCAGACCTGCATATTAGGGGCTTCCAAACATTTCATAACATGGCATTAAATGTTTTATAAGCTACTATTCAAGTGCAATACATTTACTCTACTCTACTTTACTGACAAGCCAAGTAGTGTAATTTGTATGACCTGGACATTATTATTAGGGCTCATATGATAAATGTAAGGCTCTATTAAGCTCCATTCAATGTTGGTTTATCTCACCTACACAAGGTCCAGATGCTGTTACACTGACTGCTGTTGTTCGAGGCCCAGCGAGGTGCCTGCTCCTGGGTGAAAGGCCCGCTCTCAACTGCCTGGCCCGGGCCTCGGGGATCGCCACCCGCTGTGCTCAGCTCCAGGCAATGGCAAAGGCAAGGCGCTGGCACGGAGAAGTAGCTGGCACAAGAAAGACCACCCCTGGTTTCCGTCTGGTGGAGAAGTACGCCATGTTGGTCGGCGCGGTGTCCACGCACAGACAGGATCTGAGTGGAATGGTGATGCTGAAGGACAACCACATCTGGGCGTCAGGGAGTATCACAGAGGTGGGAGAGTGCACCACTGGTCCATTTAAAGTGTCCCAGACAATATATGTAATTGCAATAACAGAGTTAACACAGCTTGGAAGTGTATAACCCTTTCGGTAAAAGCAGTTAAGTGATGGTACATATGGAAGCAAAAAAAAGGCCTCAGTTATTTGAATTTTGTAATAGTGAATTTTACTGAAAACTTCTGAAATATACATAACACTGAATTTATAGCACTAAAATAGGCTATATAGGAATGTAATTTGATAGAAAATGTAATTATGCAATAATAATATAACTATGAAATGTAATGTAAAATAATACAATAGTACATACAAGTTTCTCAAATTCAAATGTGTAGGTAGGAGCTCATCGTCTGTCCCATGGTGCCTAAAACAGCGGATGTTAATCTGCCCAGTGACATCTATTGTTTGTTGAATTTATTTATTTTTAACAACTTTAGACCACTTCCTCCTCCTCCTCCTCCTCCTCCTCCTCTTTTTCCTCCTCACACTTTCTGTGTCAAAAGCACACCTCTTCAACATAAATGGACGGAGAGTGTGGTTGATATAAACATTGTATTCAGTATAGGTTACATTTCACAATTAGATATTCAGTTGCTTATAACATATCACAGCAAATGCATTAAAAAGACACAGCACTGCTGGTCGCAGTACTTTGATATTACTTTTTTTATGCATTCATATATCAAAATAGTAATACAAAAATAAACACTGTGTGAGAAATGAATATTCAGCTCTCAGTTTGATAGTTCGAATAATAAGCGAGAGATAAGAGAAGTCACAACATTACAAATAGTTTCCTACCTTTCTGAAGTGTGATTCTCATGCTCTTCTACGTGTTGCAATCACTTTTAATTTAGGAAGTGTGGTTTTATTTTTTCGCAAGCAGATACAACACATGATGGCAGCTCTAGTAGGGGACAGTTGAAAGTCACAATTGTCCTTCTTTAAGTCAACCACAGCAACAACAACAAAAACCACAAAAAAAACCCCCCAAAAAACCTCAATCCTTTGTCCTGTGTGTTCTCCAGGCTGTGAAAGCTGCCCGATCAGTGTGTGGCTTCAGCAGTAAGATTGAGGTGGAGTGCTGCTCTACAGAGGAGGGCCGAGAGTCAGCCAGAGCCGGAGCAGACATTGTTATGCTGGACAACTTTCAACCTCAGGTAGAGAAGTTTCTACTCCCTCTGCTACTTATGCTACCTCCACATGAAATAACACACCCTGTCTCTCTCCTGCAGGAGCTCCATGTTGCAGCTCATGCACTGAAAAAGGAGTTCCCAGCTCTCCTGATAGAGGCTAGCGGAGGAGTGACTCCAGACAACTTAGCCATGTATTTCTCCCCACATGTGGATATCATTTCACTGGGCTGCATTACACAGGGCTGCCCGGTTGTGGACTTCTCACTCAAGGTTCAACCACCTGTTCTCCACTCGAGAGGACGTACAGACAGAACCACCGACTGAATGTTGTGCAACTTTGTTCTGATGAATCGAGGAGGTGTTTTAATCGTGTTCATTTATTTCTCAGAATAACTGCTGTCAATTGTTTTAAGATAGAGAAATGATTCACTTCCTGTTTGCTATCTGTGTCATAACTCATTTGATCGTGATTTGAAGATTAGAACCTGGACTCCAAATGCTTTTCTGCCTCAAGGCATGAAAATGTGCATTGCAAAAAAGGAACATCACTCACAAGGTTAAATTGACCAACAGAAAAAATCATGTACAGAATAAATGGAAAGTACAACTATTTATCAAGAAATCTACAGTATGGGTTATAATGCACATTGTAAGTGTTCAGTTACTTCAAAGTTCACGTACATATATTTTTTCACTAGTGGTGAAGTGGATTAGTGGACATGCAATTCTTATTTTCAGATGATTATACACCAGTCCGTTCCACTAGATGCCGTTCATTTCTACACACTGCACCTTCAATTGTCATGCAATGATTCATGAACCCAAAGGTCTGTACTAGTCTATATCACTGCACTGCACTGCGGAGCTAGTTTCCTGAAAACATGATAAAAGTGTCCAAAAATGACTGTTATCTCTAGTGTCTGTAACTGCATACAGAGTTCAGTTGCTTCTATGAGCTTTCTGTAGATAGTCACCTAAAGCAACAGCACCAACATGCAGTGGAGAGAGTTTTAGTCAATTAGCATATCAGAATCTCCAAATACTTTGTCCCAGCGATGCATGGAAGTGTGTAAAGATACTGGTATAGGTCAGAATAGACGTCAACTACATGACTAGAGGCTTCAATACTACTGACTCCAACCAGAATGAGCAGCAAAAGGGACAAAGAATATATTTCTTCTCTTTGAATACAACATTTTGCAATTGCTGGTGTTGTTTTCTCTCCAAATGAATTATTTTCAGATGGTTGAAGATGCATTAGAAATGATACCCCTCTACCTTTTGCCAGGTCCTGCAGCTGCTCTTCAAGGACTTCATGGTTCAGGGCAGGATAGGAAACTGTCAAGTGATCAAAAGAGCTGAACGTGACATTTGATAGAA
Source organism: Scomber scombrus (assembly GCF_963691925.1). Classification (NCBI taxonomy): domain Eukaryota; kingdom Metazoa; phylum Chordata; class Actinopteri; order Scombriformes; family Scombridae; genus Scomber; species Scomber scombrus. Next base: position 5,241,425 of record NC_084971.1, on the reverse strand, counting down.
AACTCTTATCTTCTACAACTTTTATCAGTCGAAGAGACAGAGAACATTCAGTCAATAAATATTTCTAATAACAACAGTATGAGCATTATGTAATTATTGAATTCTTGTCAGTATTATGAACTGAAACTTTAAATGTGACATGAAGATTCTTCTCTGTACAGTTGTGAAGCTCTGACAGATAGAGGAAGTAACGTCTCTCCTCTTACGCTGATGACTGATTGCTGTTTCAATTCATTTCTTTCTTTCTTTCTTTGCACATTACAGAGTACGACTTGTATGTTACAAAAATACATTTTTAACCTGTGTTTTAACCTAAAGTTAAAATAAATTAACATTTTCAGAGAGTTAGGAAACACTTATACCAAGAACTCTCCCAAATAATCAAGACAAGCTAAACAGAAATGCATTCAGTCAAAATCATTTCCTTTTATTTGAGTTTCTTTATCTCTGGAATGAGTTGGATTATGATGAGCAGCAGTTGATTTATGAGCAGGTAGTGGTCCACCTGCTGTAGCAATTGAATTCCTATGTACATTAATTCAATATTGTACACTGTTCAAATTTAAATGTACGGTAAAAACAATTCTGTAAATATATTTCCAATGACGATATTCACATGCAATTTTCACCAGACTTTGGTATCAACTCAATAAATATACACATATAAAGAAATCAAAACATTAAAGTCCATAAATAAAGTGATGTGGAATAAAGTGGAATGACACAGGAAAAAAGTATTGAACACACTAAGAAAAAGCAGTACACCAAAGCAAGGAAAGGTAAGGAACCAGCTGAAATCCACAAGTAGTTAATATCAGCTGGGTTAGTGCATGTTGATGGGCTATAAAAAGGTTTTTGTTACCAAGGTGTCACACAAGAGACATCTCATGATGGGTAAAAGGAAAGAGGTAAATGTTGAAGCTCATTTAAAGCAACATTTGGACAAGCCTATGAAATACTGGTAGAATGTAGACCAAGATCGAAGACCAAAATTGAACTTTTTGGCTCTCATACTCATAGGAGAAACGGCACTGCACATCACATCACAGCATCTTGAAGCTGTCATTACAAACAAAGCATTCTCCACTACATATTAAATACATTTCAGTTAGCGTGTTCAATACTTAAATGAGAATCAGCCAACACAAGTCTCTCTTGTTTATTATCGGCATGCATGGTTGGGGTTTGGGTGCACATTAAACTGAAAAGAGTTTCTGAGAAGTGTTGTTTCAATTCAGACAGAGGGTGAACATCATTTCCTGTGGAAACCTTAATCATTGCCCTTATTGCCACAGGACATCAAAAAAAAAAAGACTACTGTATGCCTTTATATGTTAAAGCTATTCCTTCAGGGGGTTTTTAGAAGGTCGTTAGGAGCCTTTTTATTGACATGACAGACTGAGACCTGTCAGTCTGCAACAAGAAATGTGTGAAACAGGCTCATCTCTGTGGCCCAGGCCTGTGCTCGGTACTCTCGCTCAGTAATCCATCCTTTTCTACAGTTCACCCCTCTCACACGTCTATATCTCCACCCTCTCTCACCGCATCTGCCCTCAGGCTGGTTCATATTACGTAAGACCTGCCCCGACCCGGTAATGAATGGGGCAGTTCTGTATAATGGAGTATTTTTAAGGTGTGGAATCGAACTTTAACTGTAGCAATTCTAATTTGACCACATTTAAGAGATGCTATAAGCAGCAGAGCGCTATGGTTCTCACCAGTTTCTCACTTCTCGTAAATGTCAACACACCCTGATGTGTGTATTATCAGTTGATTTATAGATAACTGTGAATTCTTCTTATTGCATTATGTGTATACATGTGAAGGGTTTCAAATTCAACAATTCAAAAATATTAAGATAATATGATATAAACAAATGGATTAAAAAAAGAGAAAACTATCCTAGTGATGCTAGATTGAGACCTGCAGATAATCATTATAATAATCGTTAATAATATTCTTCCTGTTTTCATTATCATTTTTGATTCAGCAGATAATATAACCACAAAAAGGCCCTCAGTGGTTGAAAAAATGCCAATTACATCTTAATACTTATTATTTTTTTTTATGTCTGAATCATTTTAAAATTACCACAGAAAAGAGGAAAGACAGATTACTGTGAGAACATGTTCCAACCACCTGTGAAAGGAAACACCCTCTTTTTTTTTATAGCTAACAGGAAGTACAGCACTGCACAGACGCATGTATCAGCGAGCTCACAGCAGAAGAACCGTTAGAGTGATGTGAAAGATGCATGGGTGCCTCATCTTCCTGCTCACCTATATGGTGGCTTTTGGTAAGATCACATTTTTTTTTGCTTTGTTTTGGGTCCGGTGTGAAACAGTAATATAGAAAGACACAGGGTGAAAGTTTGATGACTTATTTAAGATTTTCAGGTAAAAGTACAGAAAAAAATGAATAATCTCACGTAGAATTTAGTTAAACCTTAAAAAGTTTGATTTACTAAAATGTTCACTGTTTTATTTATTTATTTATTTTCCATTTTTATTCATATTCAACTATTTTAACGTTTCAATCTGAAACTGTGCTGCATGCAAAGGCTCAGGAAATGTATCATGTGGCAGGATGAGTGTTCAAAGACAAAGTTTCACTACAACATTTGAATCATTTTATGCAGGTTTGCAGTTTCAGTGTTCATCCCGTTAGTTTCCACCAAAGCTACTTTTCACAGAAGTAATAAATAAACAAGAAGTTTGTGTGTTATCCACATTAACCAAAAAATGACCTTTGCAAATCTGAACAGAAGGCACAGAAAACAGGAACGCACTCATCTAAGAGCCACTTTATTTTAGGATGCACATTATATTTACTTATTTTATTTGGAAAAAGAAAATAACATTTACTTACTGTTAAAGTACTTAGCCTATTATTCATACTCTCTGTGCATAATAGGATGTTGTTGACGTATATACTCATTCACACCTCACATTAACTCTGTATCTACTTAAACACATTTCTTGAGGCCATTTCTTTATTCAATGGGGGCCTGCGGCAACAGTTTTTGTGGTGGATGTGTCAAACGTTCAGCCCAGCAAACCCAAACCATTATCGTAACTAGATAATCTAATAGAGAAATCATTTTTGTGATTTAGGTGAACCTCTAAGTCCAAAAATATCAGTTATGTGTTGACAAAGTTGCCTATTCACACATCTAGTATAGATTAGCATTCAGCACATTAGGGTGTGTACCCGGTCTCTTCTCATGTATTGTAACTCACAGTGTGTCTGTGTCTGATTGTGGTGCGTTTTGGTTGTTTTTTTAATGCTTGCTTGTGTTTTTAAGAGTTTTATACACTTATAATAGTGTTATTTAAAGAGTTGTATATACTTACTTATAATAGTGTTTTTTTAAGAGTTTTATGTACTTATAATAGTGTTATTTAAAGAGTTGTATATACTTACTTATAATAGTGTTTTTTAAGAGTTTTATGTACTTATAATAGTGTTTTTAAGAGTTTTATATACTTACTTATAATAGTGTTTTTTAAGAGTTTTATACACTTATAATAATGTTTTTAAGAGTTTTATACACTTATAATAGTGTTTTTTAAGAGTTGTATGTACTTACTTATAATAGTGTTTTTAAGAGTTTTACTTATAATAGTGTTTTTTAAGAGTTTTATACACTTATACTAGTGTTTTTAAGAGTTTTATACACTTATAATAGTGTTTTTAAGAGTTTTATATACTTATAATTGTGTTTTTTAAGAGTTTTATATACTTATAATTGTGTTTTTTAAGAGTTTTATGTACTTATAATAGTGTTTTTAAGAGTTTTATATACTTACTTATAATAGTGTTTTTTAAGAGTTTTATACACTTATAATAGTGTTTTTAAGAGTTTTATACACTTATAATAGTGTTATTTAAAGAGTTGTATATACTTACTTATAATAGTGTTTTTTAAGAGTTTTATGTACTTATAATAGTGTTTTTAAGAGTTTTATATACTTACTTATAATAGTGTTTTTAAGAGTTTTATATACTTACTTATAATAGTGTTTTTTAAGAGTTTTATACACTTATAATAGTGTTTTTAAGAGTTTTATACACTTATAATAGTGTTTTTTAAGAGTTGTATGTACTTACTTATAATAGTGTTTTTAAGAGTTTTACTTATAATAGTGTTTTTTAAGAGTTTTATACACTTATAATAGTGTTTTTAAGAGTTTTATATACTTATAATTGTGTTTTTTAAGAGTTTTATATACTTAGAATTGTGTTTTTTAAAGAGTTTTATATACTTACTTATAATTGTGTTTTTTCATCAACTTTCCATCCCAAGTTTGACAATGTTGTAGGAGTGCAATGCTAAATTGTTGCAGTACTCTTTTAACAGTATCACAATAGTAACATCATCACATGTTACACTTATGTTTAGTTATGTAAAAACAATGGTAGTGGTGAATGTCTGGGATATTATGTCTAAAGCAGTCACTCTATACTTCTGTGCGTTATTATTTTAAATAAGTTTCCATCTATTAAGAATAAGGCTAACAAAAATTGTTTGTTTTGTTTTTTTCTTCAAAAATGGCAGCCATCTCTGTTTCTTTGGCTTTTAACCTCGATACAGCAAACCCTGAAGTCTACGAAGGTGAACAAGAAGATTTCTTTGGATACAAAGTGCATCAGTACACGTCTGGAAAGGACAAAGGGTGGGTTTTTTCATTTGATTTTTTTATTTTTTTTATTCTTTTTTATTGTTGGTAATTGCCAAAATTGTTATTTCTTCCAAATCTAAATTGTTCACATTTCTATCAGCCATGCACGCTTTTTCTTTTGCATTCATATTTATTATAGATGAATGACAAATCTTACGTCACCGGAAGTAAGTAGAAAAGTGATGATAACATTGTGTCCTCTGACTCTTCTTCCTGTGGCATCATAAACTGATTGCGCTAACATCCTGTGCTCCCCATGTAAGCCTGACTACTGACATAGTTAAATTGACTGCTAATGTGGTTGCTGATCTAATCCATAGGATAATTGTCACTGCACCGCTGAAGCTGAATGGATCTGGGGGAATATGCAAACCCCGCCAAAACCAAACGCCAGAGTGTTTCAACCCTAAAGGTATATGAATGTTGTTTTCAATATTTCACGCTTAAACATAGCATTTAAAAAACAAAAACAAAAAATATATATGAAATATGAAATGTAAATATTTAAAAATTAAAAAAGTGTTTGTATTATTTCAGTGAATAGTAATAGTCAATGAGGTGTTTTGTGTCCATGTGGTTTAGTCAAATTTAAAGGGGTTAAAATTTGAAAATAAACGTATGAATAACTTGCACACGTTCTTTTTTTGTGGATCCAACATCAAATTTCTGCATAAAAAAAGTAAAAATCTGTAAGTTGTGTAACCATAAAAACTTTGTATCAAATAATTCAACTTGCTTAAAAACACTAAATTCTCAATAAAACACCATATCAACTAGTTTGGCATGATCTTACATTATAACTTTTATATTAAATAAAGGTAATGGAATACAATTGTTCTAAATATTACATTTAATCTGGGGAATCATTACAATCAGGAACACATTTACATTTTATTTAAAATTAAGTAATTATTAGTATAAGTACATATAAATACACTGTAGGTGGATAAAATATTTAATATTCATCATTCTTTCGTGGTTACATCATTTGACATGTTCAGGAGCATTCAGTCTTACTTTTGGTTTTTAAAATAATGGTGCAAATGTCATTTCAAATGACATAAAACCAACAAAGATACAAAATGTACATTTTAACAATTAGGGTATTAAGGTATTTTTTTTAAACATATTTTCGAATTGCTCATCTTGCCAACCCTTATTTGTTACTGACCCACTAATCAAATTCTACTGTCACAGGAGATCCTTTTAGAAACACAAAAGTACAAGTCAAGCACCTTGGACTGTCCCTGGCAGTGAACTCCATGAGCTCCATATTCACTGTAAGGAAATGACAACGCTCATGTAGTTATCAAGTTAAACACACTTGCTATGTGACATTACCTACAACGCCTCTGTTTCGCTCTCATGTAGGTCTGCAGTCCAAGTGTGGTTCACGAGTGTGATGAGAACTCCTATCTGAACAGTGTGTGCTACAAGATCACAGATCAACTTCAGCAAATCTCCTCTTTCAAATCCGGTTTCCAAGGTAAAAGACATTTTCTGTAGTGTAGAGGGTAAAATTCTCCAACTCTGGCTGTTTTGCCAGCTGGTTTGAAATGTTCCCCCCTGTGGTAAAATATTCTTCTCAATCTCTATGTTCAAACTAAATATTAAATACTCATTTTTGTTTTTCAGAATGCACAAAAAAGACAGTGGACCTTGTCTTTCTATTTGATGGATCAGAGAGTATGACCACCGCTGAATTTGGAAAAAATAAAGATTTCATAGTTGAGATAATGAATAGTTTCGGTAACTCATCAATCAAGGTCAGTGCAACATTAAAAGAATTCACAGCATTTATTTGTAAAATGTAATATAGATACTGTATTACCACATCTGTTTTTTCCCCAGTTTGCAGCAGCTCAGTTCAGCACATATACCAGTAAAGTGTTTGACTTCAAAGACTATGCAGCTAAAACAAGTGGCACAAAACTTACGGCTGAACCTCATATGAAGGGTCTCACCAACACACACAAAGCCCTCAAATTTGTGCTGTAAGTTAAATTACATTATTATCCAAAAACAGAAACTGTCACAGCATATTGTTTTTCTGGGCAAATATGGGCATGTGATGAGTATTTTATAGATTTCTATGTCAAACTGTTCCCAGTGCAGTTATAATGAAATTGAATAGCAGGCCTCATTTAGCAGTTACCTTTAAAAGATATTGAGAGAGGATGCATAGTTAGACACACCTGCTTTCTGGGAATTGCAGCAACATTATTATAATTTTATTGGTTAGACTAATGAATGTTAATTTATTCACCTATTTTTAAAAAAAGTCTAATGAAGTTTTGAGGGTTTGAAGCATCAAAAATGCTATTTTTATATTTCTTTCAGGGACAATATCCTTACAAACGAGAATGCAGGCGCCTCTCCTGATGCAACCAAAGTTCTGGTACTGATCACAGATGGAGATCCAAGTGATGGCAACAATAAATTACAAATTATTGAGAAATACGATGAATTAAATATCATTCGATTTGTCATCGGGGTAAGCAACAATATCTCATTATTCTGTTTTATTTGTCCATAAGAAGTCTCAGTAGAATAACTTTTATCAGCTAAAACAATCACATGTGGTATAATGTAACTGACAGATCAATATTTATGTTGTCATTGTGCTTGCTAACCTTAGGGACAAAATGTTATAAAAGCTCATTTAGTGCCGTCTTAAATTCTGCAGCTTCTACTGATTACAGTTTTGAATCCTGTAATGTTCATAACTGTGTTCTTTATCTCGCTGGCATCAAACTTGGAAGTATTTCATAATTTTAAGCAGAGTTCTGATTTCAGGTTAAAATTAGAACACTGGATAAAGTTAAGACCATTGCTTCAGAACCAAAAGACCAAAATGCCTTCAAAATAGATGACTACTCTGGACTCACAGGAATACTGTTTAACTTTCAAAAAAGGATCTTTACTACGGAAGGTGATGTATAATGTTTACCCCCTCTCTGTGCAATCATTTTACAAAAATATGTATCATCTTCATAGTTTCTCTATGCAATAGTAACTGTTTAACTACATACAACTGTTTACTCATATTTAGGCTCCAAAGTGGCTCGAGCTGGAGAGATGACCAATGAAATGTCCCAGAGTGGATTCAGTGCTGTCGCCTACAAAGTAAGTACATTCAAAAAGACTAATGCTGTGTGTCAAATGTTGTACTTCTGGGCTTACACTTAATATTTTGAGTGCATTCACACTGAGTAGTATGGGAAAATGCAGCACACTATGGGCCTGATTTACTAAAGGTTTGCATGTGTAAAAACGTGTGCAAGCTAACGCAGTGCACTGAGCTTTGCCTCTTTCAAATGTGTCAAATTTTTTTGACACATTTAGAAAGTTTTTGTTAAAACGCACGCAAACTAAATGCGCAATCTATTGCACTGTGCACGAAATGAAGTACCCTTTATTTGGGATCTTAGTAAATCAGTACCTGGATAGTGCCCTCAGAATGGTCAAAAAGTTTAGTATTGAACCTTGAACTGTGAATCCAGAGAATGGGCAATTTGAGTTTCGTGTAGGAATAATGAAAATTACCTACTATAATCGAAAGTAAATATACAACAAATATACTAAGTGGCGATTGCAGAAGAAGCTGACAACTGACACGTCCATTTGAAAGCTGCATTGGTAACCACATAATAAAAATGTCATATGTTTGGTACCTCCACTCCTCTATGTGCTCTGATCACACCTGCACATTTCTGTTAACAGGACACCTTGATTCTGGGTTCAGTGGGATCAAACAGCTGGCGCGGGTCTCTACATGAATTTGAAAAAAAACAAACAGAAAAAACAATTGAAGATCCAGACATGAAGATGGACTCCTACATGGGTATCAAACATAAAATAATTTTCTCACTTTGTATATTATCTGTCACTTTATTAGATGCATTTCTATGTTATTTCATACTGTATGAAATATATGCCACAGTAAATTACCTCAATCAGTTTACTCTCTAAATTATGGGCTAAAAATAGCTTTAGATTCTAAATGTAGCAAATAGACATATGTGATCATTAACTTAGTATCTACAAATGAACCTAACATCGTGAATGTGAGTTTATGTTTTGTCATACGTGACTGACACTGTTGCAGGATACTCTGTTGCTGTTGGAGAGAGGGACAACACCACTCTGTATTTCACGGGTGCACCGAGATTTGATTACAAAGGACAGGTTGTAGTTTTCAAACACAATGGCAGTAACTGGATCACAAGCAAACGCATAAATGGGGAACAGGTAGGTAAATGTTGACACTGTAAAGTGCTTTTAATCATTATTGCATGTCAAGGGCAAGAAAGTATTTTAAAGCCTTTTTGATCTAGTTAGAGCTTGTATAGCTGATAATTCTCATAAACCTAGTTTGTATCTAAGGAACTTGAATCTGAATCAAACTTAGATTGTACTTTGCAAAGTTAGGAGGAAACTATGGAAACTACAGGAAACTATTACAACCTGCTTCTTGAAACAGGCTTGGCCTTGTTTGAATTTAACTGCATTGCTTTGAATGATACAAAATACAACATTGGCAAGCAGATATATCTGCGGTAACAAAAGAGAAAACCACAGAACTTCCTTGTTGCAAGCGCTGGCACTTTCTTTTTCTTGAAGAAAAGCAACTCTGAGCAAATGTGTGTCTTTCAAAGCACATCTTAACTTATCCTAAATTCACCTTTATTACATGAAATCAAACTTTTCAGAAAGGATCACGAGTGTGTATCTTTTTCAACTTGAAGGATAAAATGATTAAAGGCGAGCTCCATCACCATCCAGTCACAGACTGATCGCACCAAGGTGCAGGAGTGAACGCTGCAGGAACTCTGTCTTGCCATCTGCCTTCAGACTGGTTCATGTGCTTAAGTAGTGACTGTGGCGTATGTTAGACTGTGTGCTGTGTACACAGGTTTTCAAATGTTTTCATATCTTTTACATATTTTTAAATACTTTTTTCTGGCGCGTTTTTCACACTGAATTCTTCATTATTATTTTGTTTTATCAGCATAATTTTGGGTATTTTAGTATATATTTAAGGTTTTTTTCCCCCTGTGGATAGTTACAGATGTGCTTTATGTTATGTGGCTGTCCTGGCTGTGGACATAGCTGCTGTAACCAAGTAATTTCCTGAGAATGATCAATAAAGTATTTATCAAAATCTCTATGATATAAACCTCACTTTCATCCCACACATTTTCAGATCGGTTCCTACTTCGGTGCAGAGCTCTGCTCAGTAGATATTAACTCAGATGGTGACACTGATTTCCTGCTGGTGGGAGCTCCACTGTTCTACCATGCTGATGAGAAGAAAGAAGGACGGATCTATATCTACACACTGACTGATGAGGTGGGCTGTGATGATGGTTGAGACTCAGTTTACCGTATGTGAGCTTGCATAAGCTTACAGGGAGATAGTTATTGCATCTATTTTCTAAATCATTTCCCACAGATGGAACTGAAAAGTGAGATGAATGTGATTGCACCCTCCATGGGTAGATTTGGCACCACCATATCCAGTATCGCCGATCTAAATGGAGATCTTCTCCGAGACCTTGCTGTTGGAGCGCCCCTTGAGGATGAAAACAGGGGGGCTGTGTACATCTACCTGGGTGACAGTCGCAAAGGCATACGCAGCACTTTCAGCCAGGTGAGAAAAAAAAAAATCTTTCTTTTGGTTTGGTTTTACTTGTAGAAAAAAGGGTAGATATCCCTCTAGATATCAGTTGTCACCAACTCTGCTCCTGGAGAGCTACTACTCTGCATGTTTCACTCTAACACATTAACTCGTTATCAAGCCTCATGCTTCAGCTGCTTGATAATGAGCTAATAATTAGAATCAGGTGTGTCAGAGTGGGGAGCTAAAATATGGAGGGCAGTATCTTTCCAGGAGCAGGGTTGGTGACCTTTGCTCTAGATGAAGAAAACAGCAACAGGTAGAGTAACCAGTAACTATGCTGCAAGTAGGTGAAAAACTGTGTGCATCATAGTGCATCAGGACACCTCTGTGTATTGGAGGTTTAGACATCACATTACCTCTGTTACATTTCTGTCTCTTTCACTACTCTACCAAAATAATGATAAAAATGTGCATTTGTCTTCATATCTGGAAAGAGTATTTTCAAATATGTCATGCATTGTTTTTGTTATTCCAGAGAATAACAGGACAAGATTTCAGCCCTGTGCTAAGATTCCTTGGACAGTCCATTGATGGAAACATTGACCTTGGAGAGGATGGCCTCCCAGATATCGTGGTGGGATCACGTGGCGCAGCCGTTGTCTTAAGGTATAGATACTTTATACGCATTTAGGTAACACAAAAAAGCAGTCCTTCACAGAAATGGTCACAGTTAACAGAATGTGAAGCGGTGTGTGAACGTGTGAAGTGCATTGCCTGAGAATCTGACAAGTTATCACAAGCTCACTTCCGTCCAACGTTTCATACCTTATTGAAGGCAAGTGCTCTCAATCATCTCCTGTACAACAGTCAAAGTGACTTCTGTCTCTAACAAATTCATCCTCAGCTTTGTCAGTATACTGTCTGTCTTATCATAGAAAAATCATGTGCAACTTCTATTAATCCATTCAATCAATGTCTTTCAGATCCAGGCCTGTCTTTAATGTCAAAGCTCATCTGTCTTTTCAACCTAAGGAGATAAGCACTGAGGAAATTGACTGTGTGGGCAATACAGATCAGATTTTACCATTGGTTACATTAACAGTCTGCTTTGAAATGGTAGAAGCAACAAAGAGCATAGAAGGTAAGGACCATGATGCATCAACTGCTGCTGATATTTCACACCCTTGCAATGTGTGAATGAAATCATACGATGTGCCTTTGCAGACAAAGCAGGCTACGGATTCAACATTTCCTACATGCTTGACGTTGATCCAACGAGACCAACACATCGAGGTTTCTTCAGTGATACTGACAAGAAAGCTAGAAATCTTATTACCACCTATGAGCTGACAGATACAGAGACCTGCGTCAACCACTCCATCAACATGAAAGTATGTAAATGTATTAATAAAGTTCACCCCAAAATTCACTTTAACCATAAAGCAGCTATCACCTATCTATACATTTATAAATGTCATCTAAGACTCTTCTTCTTAGCATTCAAGATTATATTTGGTTTCAGAAATGTAAAAATAAAGATTTCTAGTAAATATTCTTGCTTAACAGTAACCAGCCCAACAAACCATAGCAATGCCTTTTTGGTGACATTACCATAAATGTAGCTTGTAAAACCACATTTTTAGCTTTAAAGTATCACCAAAACAGAATAGTTATACAACTAATAACTTTGGCTTTACGGTCATGCCAAACTTTAGAAAGACACAACTCCTCCCATTTTGTCTGTTCTGTTTGAATTTTTTTCGTCAACATGCAGATGATTCTTTTTTTTTTTTTTTGTTACAGAAATGTGTGAGGGACACATTATCATCCGTCAGCATCAAATTAAACTTTTCACAAGTTGACATGGATGGAGCGAGTGCCGTGCTGAACGTGGACAGCGAAAAGCAGGCTGGTGTTGAGGTTTGTACAGTGATTACAGCAGGAGACTGCAAACTTCTTTTTTTCCCTCCCAAACATAGGCTACATGCTCAACGTAGAAGGCAATATTTCTCCATTTTAAACAGCAAATGATCACATCCTCCGTTTTGAGGATGTGATGTCTTCTTCTAATTTTAACTTCATTTCCCCTCATTTGGGCCCTGAAACAAACAGCAAGGACTTCCTTTAGGGCATTTATTATTACACATCTGAACTGAATCAGTGACATTTTTACCAAGACAACTTTTAAAGCTTTTGAAAACTTTAAAATCACAAACTTTTTCTCATCACGTTGTGTGAAAGAATGTTCCTATTGATGATATAAATTTACAACAAACCTGTGATAGGCATACAGTATTTGAATAAACTGTACATCAAGCTTTGGCTATCCAGGTTAATGGCCTACTTGAGTCTACTCTACAGCCATGTATTAAGGCACATACTGTACTGCTCGGAGCTGAATGCTAACGTTAGCATGCTAACGTTAGCATTCAGCTCCGAGCAGTACATGCACCGAATGGAAATGTTGACATACTAACTTTTAAATCATTTACTTTATTTCTCATATAGTTGAAATAATTTGTTCCTATTAATTATGTACATTCACAACAGACCTGTGACGGGTATACAGTATTTGAAAAAGCTACTGTACTTCAAGCTTTGGCCAAAGATAGCCTAGCCTACTTGAGTCTAATACAGCCATGTATTTAGGGTGGCAAATGCTGTTTGGAGCAGAGTGCTAACGTTAGCAACACTGAATGATAATGTTTAGCAGGTATACTGTTTGCTATGTTCGTTTTAGTATGTGTGTTGGTGTGATAACATTAGCACCAAACAGAGAGTAGAACATAGACTGTGGTTAGGTGAGTTCAGAATAGCTTTTGTGGTCCGTCACATGTCATGTTTCAGTCACTAGCTCTGATAGTAATGGCGCTTTGGTGTTGTTGAAATCTTTTTTTTTTCTATCTTGCTCTGCATTTTCATGTATGACACTAACAGAACATAATTTTTGTCTTACAGGTTCCCTTTAAAAAAGAATGTAGAAAGAATGACACCTGTATTGCTGAGCTTGAGGTGGATTTCAATTTCGAGTACGTATATCTCACAAGCATGGCACAGTGACATATAAAAGAATATTGCAATATTAACATCATATGGCCACATGTAAGAACTGCTATGTATCTTTTAGGAGCCCAACATTTTTGGTGGCAGAAGATAACAGCTTTAATGTGGCTATAACACTGTCGAACGAAGGCGATGACTCATACAACACCAGCCTCACAATGCACTATCCTCCAGGACTCTCCTTCTCTCGGCTGACTCGTATAAAGGTGACTTAAACATTTAACACTCACTTTTATAATATCCACACTCAGTGGCCATTTATTGTGCATATGTACATTTATTATTATGTATGCCTATACACCTGTTTGATATAGTCAGTTAACTTGAAGTATAAAAGCATGCAGGCATGACTAAGAGGTCCAGTTGTTCATAAAAATGTTAGCATGGGGAAGAAGAGTGATCTAAAAGACTTGACTGACTGGAACAATTTTGTTGGTGCCAGGCAAGTTGGTTTGTGTAACTCAGAGACCCCTGATCTGGGGTTTTGAATTCATGACACAAAGAATTCAGGCTGTTATGAGGGCGACAGCTGCTGTACCTAATAAAGTGGCCACTGGGTGTAAATACAACATTGTTTAATGTAAGATTACACCAATTACACTGCTTTTTGCTACCATATGACAACTGCATTCAAACTCACAAGAAGATATTTTATTGAATAAAATCTGTTTTTGCCACTAATGTGATATGGTGACTAAAAGTGAAAAAAACTAAGTTCCCACTTCCCGTAACTTGAGCTTTATACAACACTTTCACATGACTTGTCTGGCTTCGCAATCCTTCCAACGGATATGTGAAGAAAAGGCCACATGTCATCACAAATCAAAGACTTTTCATCTATTGCAGAAGGTTAAAGCTAGAGGGACAATACTGCCGTTTGCTTGGTTTTGGGGTCAAAGTACTACGTAAAGGTTTCTGTTGCCTATAAAGAACAAATTTGAGCATCAAACACTTTAGACTTAGAATTAACTCTTATTCCGTCTTTGCTGAACTATAAATACTCTGCTATGCTTTGTATTGAAGCTGCATTTAAATAGAAAGAGAGACTAGAGACTAACAATCCTGTCTGTCAGAGAAATACTGAGATTATTTTTATTGGCAAAACCTCCAGAGATTTCAAGTGCATGCACAGTGCAAGGCTTTCACACACACCCCCACCCCACACCCAACCCCCTACCTCTGTGCTAGTAAAAGAGAACAGAAATTCTTTGGAGGTTTTGAAACACAGGATGTGAGTGTATTCAGAGGCAGGCGTGTCATTACAATATAATCTCTGAGAACCTCAATGCTGTTTGAAGGTTAAATTGACCTTGGGTCAAATTGGGTTTAAACTAGAAGCTTTAGAGGGTCACGATTTAAACTGACTTGTGTGTGTTTTCTTAAAATAGGCAACAAGACCAACACTCCACATATGTCATGATCTTCATGAAGTATATAACAAATCTTTATGTAGCATCAGCCTTCCTGTGTATCGGAGCAGATCAAAGGTGAGTCATATCGCACTCAGGCGCCTTCATACGTGACAGAATGGAAGTTTCATATGTTGACCTTTCACATTTGCACAACCATGGCAACGTCTCTCAAACAGACATTTCATCTGTGAATCATATCTAACGTCATTGTCTTTTTTTCCCGTAAAGGTATCATATAAAGCTTCTTTCCGCATTGAATATGACCCCAAAAAGTATGAGTGGAATGACACAATTTCAATGACTGTTGTTGGAAACAGGTAGAGGCCTTCTCATTTAATCAAAACCACTTTGCCAGTGTTGTTGAATTATCATTTACTACCTTTACATATTCCATGTTTGTTATTTACAAGTAATGCATTTTGTGTCCTCAGTGATAATGTGGCATCTAACATAAACAATTCAATGACCAAAAGCCTCCCAGTACAATACGAAATTAAAATGGCAACAACAGTGTAAGTGCAGCTATTCACACATATAGCATTTTGTGACTGTTATATGTGCCTATATCTGAATTAGCATTATATATTACCCCACAGCTATCTTCATATTGTGATCATCCTGTATTTATTTCAGGTCAGATGACTCCATCAAGTACATGATCTTTACACCGGAGGACAGTGTACCTGTGAAAAAACTGGTCAATATATTCACGGTGAGGTCAATTACAATGTAACATCCAGTCCCATAGTACAGATTTTCTATAGGCTGTATATAAGCTGAGCCATTCTGTCATCAAGGTAAACTTTAACGTTATTAAAAAAATGTACATGAAAGCAGAGACATTAGGGCCACTTTGATGCTCTGCACCTACAAAATGTCAAGCCAGTCTGTTCTGTGCCATTACATGTCGTAATATATTTTTAAAGACATATCTCCCAAAATGTTGAACTATTCCTTTTAAAATGGACCAATTGTCTCTCACTATTCACAGATTGATAATCTTGGTTTGAAGGCCTTTCCTGTCAATATGTCCCTGCGCTTCCCAACTAAACTGGCACATGATTTTGAAATGAAGAACTATCAAGTCTCTGTCCAGCAGGTAACTTGGCAACTGCAACAATACTAACTTTCATATACTGCTGCTGTGACAGAAACACAAATCCATGCCATTGTTATTTTTCATTTTTAAGAACAAGACTGAATGTACACGCATTATCGACTTGATTGATTCAAAAGTAAGTAAAGATATTTTTAGCATCAAAATGTTCGATTTGAAAATGTCATGAAATTACTCATCCCTATCACTGTATTACAGGACTACTTACCAGACCAACAGTGGAAAATGATAATGTGTGACAGTTTCATCCTGGACGGAGAGTCAGCCACTGAGGTTATATTGTCTGGAGATGTACAATTCAGGGGCCTCAAAGAGAAAGCAGAGGTACATCTCAATAACACATACAAACACAGAATACACACAATTATACTATTTGGAGTGTTGAATATGTCATTAACTGACTGACTTTTACCTTGCAGAATATGAGATTTATAGAAAAATATAGAAACAAAGGAGGAGAGGTTCAATTCAAAAGCCTTCTACATGTTAGTTATGACAACCGATTTGTGCTAAATTCTGACAGACAAAAGGTATGTTTGATTTAACCACAGCTCGGTCAATTAACAAATTCATTGCCATTAGTGTTTTTCAGTATGACGATAACCTAATTTTATCACATTTATTACCCATAGAAAGATCGCGGGACTGTAAAATCAAACGATCCAAGAAAGACATGGGTAATCTGTGTGCTCACACTCATCCAAAACTGAACCAAATTCTAGACACTCATTAATAAATCTCACTCTGAAATCATGTATTTTCTCTACCAACAGACTGGAGTTCAGTTTGAGTTTTTAATTTCTGCTAGTGAACCACTGATAATCGGAACTGGAGTTGGGTTGGGATTAATCTTTTTGTTAATACTCACTGTCTGTCTAATTAAGGTGAGTGTTGGCAGATCAAATTTTCAAATAATTTCATTTTAAACTAATACATAATCCCTTCTGAGAACAATCATACCAAGTAAAACAGAATTTAATTACACACTTCTATTTTCATCTTCACACTTCTTGCTTCAGCATTAATAACTGAATGAAAAACAGTTAAACTATGTCTTTCTGTTCTAAAAATGGGTCACAATGACTTTTGGTAAAATCTTTTTTCTTGTGTCCCAAGTGTGGTTGCTTCAAGAGGAGAAGACCTGAAGATGATGTGAGTATAGCTGTGGGTTGTTATTTTATAGCATATGAGAGATGGTATAGGATACTGAAGTTATAAAGCACACAGAATGAGCACAGGGTCATTTCTAGTGAGCAGCTAATTAGTTCATTATTTATACAGCACAAGATAAATTACAAACAGGACAAGTGGCAGGGATACCAACAAAATATATCATTTTGAACACTGGAAACATGAGATGTCTGTAAACACAGTCACAGTGGTCATTTACATCACACACCAGACAACTTTAAAGTTCAACTGAAATCCCATTTCACCATCTCTATTAGGTCGGGAACGGGGCCAATGTCGTGGCTCAGCAAGAGCCTCTGAACCCTGATCAGGTAAATGGCAACTCTACACCAGATGATACAGATATTGAACAGACATCTGTGAATTGTTTATTTTATAATATGTTAGACATGCTGCTCAGGTTATAAAGCACACAGAATGAGCACAGGGTCATTTCTAGTGAGCAGCTAGTGACTTCATTATTTATACAGCACAGGATAAATGACAAAACAAGACAATGATGAGGACAAGTGGCAGGAATACCAACAAAATACATAATTTTAAGATCAAATGGAAATTAGTTCAAATACAAGAAACAATTGTTACACATCTGGGGAAATATTCATATTTGCTTTCTTGCCAAGAGTTTGATGAGAAGATCAAATCCACTCTCATATCTATTAATTTAATATAAAGATGGAACCAGGAGATGGTTAGTTTAGTTTAGCATAAAGACAAAAACTAAACCTAAAAAACCTTCAGACACATGATGACAGGGGAAGATCAGAACCCTGAACACAGATCCCACTGGAAAAGGAAACTGGAGTTCTGTATGATATCACATGTAAAATGTTACATAGGTAAAACATCAAAGACTCTGGACAAGAGACTGAATGAACACTGGAAACATGAGATGTCTGTAAACACAGTCACAGTGGTCATTTACATCACACACCAGACAACTTTAAAGTTCAACTGAAATCCCATTTCACCATCTCTATTAGGTCGGGAACGGGGCCAATGTCGTGGCTCAGCAAGAGCCTCTGAACCCTGATCAGGTAAATGGCAACTCTGCACCAGATGATACAGATATTGAACAGACATCTGTGAATTGTTTATTTTATAATATGTTCGACATACTGCTCAAGTTATAAAGCACACAGAATGAGCACAGGGTCATTTCTAGTGAGCAGCTAGTGACTTCATTATTTATACAGCACAGGATAAATGACAAACAGGACAATGATGAGGACAAGTGGCAGGAATACCAACAAAATACATCATTTTAACATCAAATGGAAATGTGTTCAAATACAAAGAAACAATAGTTGCACATTTGGGGAAATATTCATATTTGCTTTCTTGCTGAGAGTTAGATGAGAAGATCAAATCCACTCTCATATCTGTTAATTTAATATGACGATGGAACCAGGAGATGGTTAGTTTAGTTTAGCATAAAGACAAAAACTAAACCTAAAAAACCTTCAGACACATGATGACAGGGGAAGATCAGAACCCTGAACACAGATCCCACTGGAAAAGGAAACTGGAGTGCTGTATGATATCACATGTAAAATGTCACATAGGTAAAACATCAAAGACTCTGGACAAGAGTGTGAATGAACACTGGAAACATGAGATGTCTGTAAACACAGTCACAGTGGTCATTTACATCACACACCAGACAACTTTAAAGTTCAACTGAAATCCCATTTCACCCAAACATAATGTTAACATGTGTTTAAATGTATTGTTATATTATGTTTGTTTTCAATTTAAAAAATCAATATACAAAGCATTGAAAAAAATAACTTAATGGAAAATAGTTAAACAATGTTTTTCTGTTATTAAAACACTTAAGGAAAATGAAAAGGATCTTGAATTATTAAGCGACAAAGACGATGAGGACCATCCGGTGAGTATACCTGTGACTTGTTATTTTATAACATATTAGACATGCTGAAGTTAGACTGAAGTTATAAAGCACACAGAATGAATACAGGGTACTTTTTAGTGAGCAGCTAGTGACTTAATTATTTATACAGCACAGGATAAATGACAAAACAAGACAATGATGAGGACAAGTGGCAGAAATACCAACAAAATACATAATTTGAAGATAAAATGGAAATGTGTTCAAATACAAGAAACAATAGTTACACATTTTGAGTAAATGCATATTTGCTTTCTTGCCAAGAATCACATCTGTTAATTTAATATGACGATGGAACCAGGAGATGGTTAGTTTAGTTTAGCATAAAGACAAAAACTAAACCTAAAAAACCTTCAGACACATGATGACAGGGGAAGATCAGAACCCTGAACACAGATCCCACTGGAAAAGGAAACTGGAGTGCTGTATGATATCATATGTAAAATGTTACATAGGTAAAACATCAAAGACTCTGGACAAGAGACTGAATGAACACTGGAAACATGAGATGTCTGTAAACACAGTCACAGTGGTCATTTACATCACACACCAGACAACTTTAATGTTTAACTGAAATCCCATTTCACCCAAACATAATGTTAACATGTTTTTAAATGTATTGTTATATTATGTTTGTTTTCAATTTAAAAAATCAATATACAAAGCATTGAAAAAAATAACTTAATGGAAAATAGTTAAACAATGTTTTTCTGTTATTAAAACACTTAAGGAATACGATTACGAAAACACTGGTGATTTTTTGTGCGATGAAGACAGTCCGGTGAGTATACCTGTGACTTGTTATTTTATAACATATTAGACATGCTGAAGTTAGACTGAAGTTATAAAGTACAAAGAATGTTCCCTGTTTCACTCAAACATAATGTTAACATGTTTTTAAATGTATTGTTACTAGCTTTATGTTATTAATAAAGAAGAAATATCAGAAATGTATTTTGTGTCAGCAGCTGGGTGGGGGGATGTTAGTGGGGGGATGGTGGAGGCTTGTTTGATTGACATTAGCTGGCAGGCTAGCAGTGCTACAGAATCAAGACAAAGTAAACAAAGTTCTGTAGCTACAGTTCATGAGCAGACAGTGTGTCACTGATCCAGATTCTGAAGAACAAAGACCAAAGCAGTCTGTAACTGGTCCACAGTCACATTAGCTGAGCAGCTAATTAGCTATGAAGCTGCTAACTGACCATGTAACTGACATTAGCAGTGAATGTTTGTTTGCTGTCATTTAACAAGCTGAGCTGCAGGACAAGATGTGTCTTCATTTTTGTAAGTTAGATAAGATGAATCTTTAGCAGGGTGTGTTGACAGACCATTGTTCAAATCATTTCATTTCAAACTAATACAGAATCACTTCTGAGAACAATCCTACCACATAAAACAGAAATTAAAGAGAAACTTCTATTTTCATCTTCACACTTGTTGCTTCAGAATTAATATGATAAGACAAGATCAGATAAGAGAAACTTTATTGTCCCTAAAGAATTTTATTTTGGCCCAAAAATGCAACAGAGAACACATTAACATAATAGGGTTGACATGGTTTCAGTATTCAATGAGGTAGGTTAATTTGCATATTGAATATTGCATGCATTCCTAAGTAAATATGGACATGTTAAGGCACCATGTAAAGAAGAAAAAATTAGCATAAAATGACAATTAATAAACTGCGTAAAAACATCCATGTTAAACCTATAAAAAATAGTAGAACATGAGCAATAATTATAATAAACAGTAAGTGATAAAAAAAAGTAGATAACAGTGATCTCAAGTTAAAAGGGATGTTTGCTTCTCAAACTGAGGTATGTTATGTCTGTTGCTGCTTGTTTAGGAGTGTTATAAATGTAGGGACGAATGAGAGTTTAAAACATGTTCTTTTTGTTGACTCCAAACAGTCTCAACCTCCTGAGAAAGTGAATTCTCTGAGACAGTTTGCCACAAAGAAACTCCACATGATCGCACCATTTAAGTTTATAATTATTTCTAGAGATACGATGAGAGGTGATTTCCTTGTGGTACCTAGAGGAACAGTCATCACTGAACAGCAAGATCCGAATAATTGTGTTATTGGAAAATTTGATGATATGGTTGTTTGGTTCCTTGCTTCTACATTCATTAGTGTAAAGAGTGAACAGGAAAGGGGAACTTACACAACCTTGGGGTACTCCTGTGTTACACAGTTTGATCTCAGTTTGATAATAACTGAATGAAAAACAGTTAAACTATGTCTTTCTCTTATTAAAACACTCAAGGAATAACAAGAAGCTGTTCGTTAAGATGACACCAACCCTGAGCCCACCCCTACCCAGACCAGCTACCCACAGATTGATCAGACTGCTGGCAAGTCCAACCAAGAGGAGGACATGTTGCTATCACCTAATGTTGGGGCAATGGCAGGTCTCCACTGGATGATGAATATATTGAATGGATATCTGTGATTTGTTATATTCTAGCATATGAGACATGCAATGCGGAAGTTATAAAGCACACAGAATGAATATAGGGTCTTTTTTAGTGAGCAGCTAGTTACTTAATTATTCATACAGCATATTTATACAGATAAATGACAAAGCAGGACAATGATGAGGACAAGTGGCGGGAATACCATGAAAAATACATCATTTTAAGAAAAAATGGAAATTAGTTCCAATAAAATAAACAGTAGTTACACATTTGGGGAAATATTCATATTGCCAAGTTAGATAAGAATATCAAATTCACTCTTATATCTATTAATTTAATATAAAGATGGAACCAGTAGATGGTTAGTTTAGTTTAGCATAAAGACAAAAACTAAACCTAAAAACCTTCAGACACGATGACAGTGGTCATTTACATCACATACCGAAGTTAGATAAGATGAATCTTTAGCAGGAAAGCTAGTGTGGGTTGTTCAGAGTCTGTGGCTCTTGTGTTGTGTAGCAGGATGCTATCAGGCTCAGTGTGATTGTCTGCTCTGTCTATGATACAACACCATGTTAGTTCTATGGATGGTTCCATGTGTTCAGAACGGGTTGTGTTCACGAGTGGAAAGGGCTGTCACTAGCCTAGCATCTCCTCCTTATTCATTAATGTGCGTTATTAATGCATGTATTATTTGCACTATACTGTAATGTAAAAACAATACTTTCAATAGATGGCTTGTGTTATATATTTTTATTGTGTACCCTGAAGAGCGCTTCATAAAAGTAGAATATATTATGGGCTGCACGATATGGACAAATTATCGTATCTCGATATTGAAGCCAAATATCTCGACATAGATATGATATGACATACGATTTGACTATGATTTCACAATTGTTTGAAATTCAAAGTGTAGCAACAGTGGAAGTTAAGCATTGTTGCATAATAATACCACATTCACTTTACACTGAAGCTGAAGCTGCTGCATGTGCACGCCGCTGTTGAACTTGAACTTAAATGCTTATTGATTTGATTCACCGGCTTTCTTACTGACAGCGCTCTCTCTCTTCATTCACTCTCTATACCTCGCTCGACCACAGCAAACACAACAGCGTCCTGTAGCCGCATACTGACGGAGCAACTCTGTCATATCTATAGATACGATAACGATATATCGTTCAGCCCTACCTCATATTATGTGTCTTTTATGATTTTGCACAGTATTAAATATTTAGCCCCCCATTGTCTGTGTGTGTTATTTTAAATTCTGCCTTCGTACATTTGCATTTGCAAGGACCAGATTGAAATAATTAAATAAATTAATAATATTACTGCCATGATAACCTGCCCAGAGAAATAGGTATAGCCAAATAGGGGTAATATTTTCACTGAGTCTAAATGGTGTCTGTCTTTTCAGGTCTGTTGAATCGCTGTCCCTAAAAATACAATGTCTAACCAAAACTTTATTTATTTATGGGAACTTGCATTATTAATTAGCTAGTAATTAGGGTGGGGGCCACACCTCCAGCCAGTCAAAGAAGGTGGTCATTGTTTATTGATAGTCATTTGTAGATAGCTTTGGAAACTGCTTGCTGGAGGACAGAGGGGAATTTGAGCTGTAAGGAAAGCTGGATTTAGTTGGGTGAATAAAATGTCACAGATGTTTAAAATAGACCAAGCATTTAGTTTTAAAAAATCTGTAAAAAAAATGATCATTAAAAATATGTACAAGATGCTGTTGGGATTGTTTTATGGAATTTCCACATTTAACAATAGCAGAAAAATAGAGGGAAACCTGTAGCTTTTAAATATAAACAAGATTTAAATGTCTGTGTGTGCCCCTTGTAACATGTGAGAATATAAACAAAAGCACAATGCACTCAATTTTCCAGTTTATTAGTTTTTATGTTAGTTTTCAAAAACTAGATGTGGCTCAAACTGGCAATACATGTAGAAAAACTCATAATTATGTTTGATGCAATGATATGATTCAGTCCATTATTACGGCACAGGTATCAGCAGATATCGAGTAACTGAAAAAACTCTGAATTAACACTGAACTGCGCTGATAAAAAGTGAACACATAAAGGTTATAAAGATCAACACATTTAGCTTCGAATCACACAAGATTTACTTGATTTTTACAGTTCGAACACTTGCATAAAAAAAGTACATATGTGCATCTCATATTTTAAAAATCAAGATTATTAGAGTGATTAAACCCAAGGGTAATCCAAACATTATTGTCTGAAGTGGAAAACAGTGGGGTCTAATGTCTTAAAAAGGTCCTTGAGTGGTGTGACCGCAACGTTCCCATTTACACACGTTCTCCCCTCTGAGGTTTGCTTCAGAGTCTGTCCGGTATGAGGCTGACTCATCAGCGGCAATGCTCTGATTGGAAAGCTGTGTGTGCAAGATGTTGTGTGTGCAGCCGTTTTCTCAGCGGATTGTTTGTGGGAATCCTGAGCCTGGAGAGCAGAGTACAGATAATGGGGATTTAGGGATTAAAAATCATTAACACATTCCATCATAAACAAAGTATATGAGGGTTTGGAGCCTTTCCACTTTGATGTATCAATATGATATATGGCCATAATTATTAGTAAATTAACCAAATCAGATATATTGGACAGAAGATTGATAAAAAAAAATATATAGGAATTCAATGTGGAAAAACTACAATACAGAGATATGATCAATTTTAAAAGATAACCAGGGACATGGATGTTATTCCAAAAGTGTCCACTTGCAGAACAAAAAAAGTTTCCATAGTGCAAAAAGAGGAAGGTCATGTTCAAATTGGAATCCATGCTGTAACAAAACTTATTTCCTTAGGTGTTTTTTTAGCTTGGGTGGTGGGGGTCACAAAGATAAATAATGAGTAAAGGGAATTTTTAGGTTTATGAAAAGAGAAAAAGGGTAATGCAATGGAAGGTGCTGTTATGATGCTAAGCCGTGTTTCACCCACTCATGATCCAGGTGGCATGGTATGTTTGATTTGTTGCTATGCTGAAGATGAGCATGTGCTTTATTCAATGAATGATCTGCAGTGTTTTATTATTACAGATATTGACTGATATATGAACTAGTGCTAACCCGGTGTTTCCCATATAATGGGAATGCGGCCTGCCACGAAATCGACACTGACCACCACATATTGATTTTCTATTTTCTATTTTCTATTCCTCTTTTTATGCGATCAAACCATCCCCAGTGTTTTTATTTAGTTTTTTTAGCATTTTTTTTGCCTTTATTTGATAGTTGATGGCAAAGCCGTCAGGAAACAGGGAGAGAGGGGGGGGGGTGACCTGCAGTAAAGATCCCTTGCTGGAGTCGAAGCAGGGATGCTGCCATTATGAGCGGTAATCACTCCCCCTGTGTTGTTATGTGGTAGATGTATATACTAGGCATTATGGTAAGAGCTGTAAGAACTGATTTCAGAATAAAGCGACTTTCCAATGAGTCTGATTTCAACAAAAAGCATAAAATAAACAGAAGAAAAAAAGAAATAACTAAATAAAACAAAATTAATATTAAATAATAAATAAAATTAATATTTAAATAACTAACTTCTACAAGCTGTATTTCAAAGAAAAAAAGTTTGGCTTTGCCATTTCAACTGTTTATAATAGAGACCCAACTCAAATAAATTATTAGCAAGCATGTAAGGGATTAGCTAGTAAGGATTGCTATAAATAACTGCTGGGCTGTGTTTTTAGTGGGGACCCTTATTTATAGTATTATTTAATAATTCATTTAAGAAAGCATGGGTGTGCTCCCAGTGCACATATACACTGATAAACAATAGCATTGCAGACATTTGCCTCAACACACACCCAAAAGAAACTAAAATACAGTGCACACGAAAAAAACATTTTTGACCACAACAGGAAGTGAGAAGAGGAATCCCATCTTCAGACCGTAACAGTCTGCACAGTTCCTCTTTCAGAATCTGTGGGTTGACTAGGCCACCTGATTGGCTCATTTTAGTGTCAATCAGTCAACTTCGGATAACCTTTCTAGCCTGGCCTACATCCTCATCATTTGAACTGTAGTCAGACATGTCAAGGACTACCCATGTATGATTATGCCTTTAAGCTTCGCTACTCAACAGGCGGGTCACCACCAGGTGTCAGTGTTTCCTGGTAATAAGCTGTGGTTGCTGCCCCCTACAGGCACCGTTTTAGTTTGTGTTATGTTGACTTAAGTTTTGTTTTTCTGCAACTAAAAACATGCAAATACTGTAAAAACTGGTGTATAAGTTGCACCGGTGTCTATTTTTTTCTATTAAAGAGTAGTTATTCATTTATAAACACATATGTTTATAATCAAGACACACATATTCCACCTGAAACAGTGTGTGGGATTGATGGTTAATGGTCTGCCTAACTGAACTGGACTGGTATATTAACTCAGACGGCCTGAGTCACTGTAAGGCTCACCAAGCACACTGTCCTCAGACTCTGTGTCAGTCAGAGTCAAACAGCTTCATCCTCTGTTCCATCCAGAGGAAAAACAACAAAGTTAGTGAATCTTTTAGTCTTCAGATCTGTGCTCATACTGTGTGTCGCTGTCACAGCTCAATAAAAACTGCTCATCTGTGAGCTTTTGTATATTGTGCTCTGCGGTCTCAAACTAGTGTCCCGAAATACTTCTGATCAACACATTGAATTAGCACCTGCCAGTGAAACCGCCTGGATTTATTCTATATTTTCCGTACAGCATACAGCATTAACGGGTCATCAATAGTCTATTCTAATCTATTTTCATTAGCTGCTGACACAGCTGGAGAAATCACGTTAAAGGTGCGTCTTATATCTTCCACCCACACATACCTTACACCACTGACTCTGCTGACATCCACACCCCATGCTTTATTAAATGTTCAATTAAGTTGATTTATTTAATTATATTTAAGAAATTATCTTTTGTTAAAATTCAACATGGTATGTCTCCTATTTCTTTTGGCCAGAGAGACGGATCATAACACTCATATTTCTCTCTAAACACATATTGTAATTATATTTCAGCGTTTAGTGATTTAATTTGTAACAATAGCCTGAGATATAGATTTTCAATGGCAACGACTGCATCATTGTGATTGTTATGAACACAACAAATACAGAACATCAACTTAAACTTAAAGATACTTTAGAGAAGTACATTGATGGAGATGTGTGTCAAATTTCAATTTTAATTCCAGTCACAATGTCAACCTTGGACTTTTCACAGGATTAATTTGACCATAAGAAAAATCCAGAATAATACCAGCCAGATCCTTTAAATCAACATACTGACACACACATAAACCTACCTTCAGCTTTTTCTTTCTTCCCCCCTTTTTTGTAATCCCCTGCTGTTGCTCCACAGAGATGAACCCGGTGCTGCCTTCGTCTTTCTTCTCACTGTCTGAAACACCATTAAAACAATAACAGATTATTGTTCACTTCTACCAAAACAGTGAGTACATAATCTATAAATACTAATATGAATCTCTTTTACTGCACACCTGAAGAGACACTGATCTCAACACTGCCCTGTTGTTCTACGTCCTGTTGATACGGGCCCAGGGACTGGAAGAGGCTTTTCAGAAGTGAACCAGAGGTAGCTGCTACTGAAGAACCTACAAAATGAAAGAAAAAGACAGTAATACTTGGCTGCATTTCACTCTGGTATTCACAATCTGTCTTCACAATCGATCTTACCTTCATGGGAGGAGACATCAGGTGCAGGCTGATCGGTTTGGTCGAGAGAATCTATGTGGTTTGTAGAGGTTTTCTTATATGAACTCCTGTCATCTACCTTTATAGGATTTGTAGAGACATTAGGAGATCTTGATGCATGACATGTTTCTTTGTCATCAGGTCTGGCGAGGCAAGGAAGAGGCATCTCTAACTCTTCTCTAGCTCTTTGTTTAGACTCGGATAAATGAGATGCAGCATCTGGTTGAGACGGCATTCCTGTTGCAGAACCAGTCATCTCGCTGAGAGGACTTGCAAAAAGGCTGAGGAAGGACCGGGCAGAGTTCAACTTGTCAGGTTTAACCGCAGCTTTACTTCTACAATCTGCCAACTGTGGGGTTAGACAGGAAGATTGAATACAAGCAGAATCTGCTGTTGGCCTCATGGTGTCAGTAATGGGGCTTGCAAAAAGGCTATAAAAGGGTCTCTTCTGGGTTTTACTAGGTTCAATTGCCAAATCACTGCAATGTATTGTTTTACTGCCGCACTCTGCTGTCGTTTCACTAGAATAATGTTGATCTGCCCCTATTTTGAGGCCAGATTGTGAGTTTCTAGAGTCCTTATGGACCTCAGTGAGGTTTTTTGATGCAAAATGATGAGCAGAATCCCTGGTTTTACAGGAGGTAGCAACAGGTTCAGTGGAAAGAGCATCTCTTCCTTTAAACTCTTTGAAACCTGAAGAGGGATTTATTGAGACTTTTGAGTCAGATGTCAGACCGGCTCGATGTGGCTTTAAGGGTGCAGGAAGTTTGGGTGTAGATGTCTGACTGGGGGGCCTTGAAAAAAGGCTGTACAACAGTTTTCCGCTGGGTTTAGGCACTTCACTTTTACAGTCTCCAGAGGACGTAATGTCAATAGACAGTCGCCCATTTCCTTTTCCAAGATGATGATCGGGGCAGGTTTTTGAAATCGGGCCACTTTGCACTTGCAGGAATTTGTTCGGTTCATTTTTGGTGTTTCCCAAATACAAGTCCTTATCCTTATTTTTTGCCGAGCTGAGCTGCTCAGATTTTGGAGTGTAGGATACAGTTTGTGCAGTAGGAGCAGCAGGAGTTGAACTGTCTAGTGATTTATACGATCTGAGCACAGCATCAACAGAGTAAGGAACTTCACTTTGGTTTGCAGAACCTGAAGTGTTATCAGACTGCGGGATAGGGACAGAGGACGAATCTTGACCTCCAGGAGTTGTAAAGAGACCAGAGAAGGGTTTGGACAGTTTCGGTCCGAGCACTGCTTCCACAGAGTAACACACCGGTTCCTTGTGGTTATGGTCATTTGACGGTGAGTTGTGAGATTGGGAAGCTGCTGCATGTGCTGGGTTGGCTTCCTCTGTAACATTAGCCGGTTCTTCAGTCTGACATGACAAGGCTTCCCTTTGTGCGTTTGATTCTGTGCTGTTGTAAAAATTAGCCCTGAAAAATAAAAATATCATCGTTATAATGTAAGATCATGCCAAACTAGTTGATATGGTGTTTTATTTTTTAATTTTTTAATTTACTGTTTTTAAGCAAGTTTAATTATTTAGTACAAAGTTTTTATGGTTACACCACTTAGACATTTTTGCCATAATCCTCTAATATATTCTCTCAAAATGGATTAAAAGCAGAAACTTTATGCTGGATCCACAAACAAAGAATGTGTGCAAGTTATTATATATTTATTTTCAAATTTTAACCCCTTTAAATTTGACTAAACCACATGGACACAAAAAACCCTAATTGAGCCTTATACTGATAGGCGCACAATGACAGGTTTCAGTTTGTACGTGCTTACCTGAGTGGCTGTATTAGTATATCAGGGGTTTCATTTGCTTCTGTAATTTCTGGCTCTGCTGATTTCACCGGCTGTGCTGAGGATTCTTCTTCAGCTTTTGCAACTTTATAGAGCTCGTCCTTTTTTATTACCTGCATGCAAAGAGAAGAAGTCATTAATTCTGCACACAGCAATGCATTTACAGCTAAATGTTTAACTATACGCACACACACCTCATCCAACAGTTGTTTCGTGACATCATCAAGCGGCTCGTGGGAAAACTTGCAATCTGCACCCTGAGAACATTTTCCTTTTCTGTGGAAAAACTTGCAGGGGAAGGTCTGTTCAGCATAGTGAAGGAAATAACAGAATTCTAATGAAGAGTTTAGTAACCTGCGATGGGTTTATGATAGAAAGACATACATATTATTGCTGTTAAATCAAAAGGATATTGTGCATGTATGGACAGCTCTCCCCTTTTGTGCAAAACCCCTGGATGTAAAATTTGCACACTCCTTTGATGAGATTGTTGTAACCCTTAATATGCTCCAGTTGGCATTCATCACCCTGCAAGAATGGATGGAAAAAACGTTACAACAACATTAAAATAAGTACATTTTTTAAATCAAAAAGCACTCAATACAAGGGCTGTTGTTCACTTTGGTGCATATTCATTTTCAGTAAGTTCAGTAAAAACGTGACGTGCCTTGATGCACCTTCCCCAGAGGAAATGTCGACAGAGTAAACGTCCATCCACCATCATAGCATTCTGCTCCTTGAACTCTTGAGACATGAACCTGGTACGATTCACTTGGACGTCCTGAGAGGAAAGAGGAGCGTGATAATCAAACACCATCATCTTTTGTTAGGGGAAGCTACTTCAATATTCATGTTACTAATGTTTCTTTTGAACTACTTTCCCATTGTCAGAAACAGATGGGAGATAGATTGGATAATGCTTTTAAAAGTTATTTCAATTTTATGGATTGGAAATTGGAAACTTTGACTTCTATTTCTGGCCCTACTTTCTGCAGCAAATAACAGGCTGATGATGGATAATATTTATTAATGCCTTGCTTACCTGCTTGTATTTTCTATTTCTACTGCCTCCTCCATCTTTCTTTGAAGTAGACCTATTCTGATGGTTTCCGCCTCTATTGGGAGGCCTCCGTTGATCTTTCTGCTGCTGCTGCTGCTGCTGATGATGATTCTTCTGCTCCTGTGTTTTACATCTCTGCTGTTGCTGCTTGTGCACATGGTGGTTATGTTCCGTTTTGTAGTTGTGACCTTTGTGACTCATGTTATTGTGGCTGGCTTTATTGCAGTGGTTAAGTAGAAGTTCCTCAGTGAAGTTGGCACGCTCATTGCAAGTATTATGCATCTGGTTGTGTGTGGTCTTGTAGTTATAAGTCCTGGTATTCTTGACCTGGTAATGTTGTTTCTGTAGAAAGTTAAGAAAAGAAAAAAAAAAACAGGGTAAAGCTGACATCAGTATTGAAAGGTTTATCATAACTTCATTGTGAATCATTTTGAAGACTGCAGTTTGTGGTGCTGTTGAAGTCATTTGTTTTAATATTGTGTCCAATACACTTCTATCAACTAGGGAAGACTAAATAAGATTATGTGTATGACTGCACCTAACAATTACTTTAATTATAGATTAATCTCTCAATTATTTTCTCAATTAATTGATTCATTTTTAGTCTATAAAATATTGACATTTGAGAAGCTGGGACAAGAGACGTTGGCCTTTTTTTTCTTAAAGAATGACTCCAAACAACTATGACAATGAATTGATTACCATAATAGTCGACAGTTAATCTAACAGTTAGCAGCTAATTGACTAATCATTGCAGCTTGTCTTCATTAGTAGACTCCCGAAACATTGATTTTCCTGTTAAGATCCTTTTCTCATTAATCATGGATATAAACTTATTTGCCTCAATTTAAAGATGTTCTATCAATCACCAGCATTGTAATGAATTTGGGTTTTTGTATTTCACATGGTGAATCTGATGTCTGATAAACATCCATGACCAAAACAATGCTACTGACATAAACTGTGTGCAAACATTGTGTGGGAATTAAACTTGCAAGGTTTCATTATCCTCCAGATCTGTCCAGCAGGCGTGTTTGACACTTACCATATAAAAGTGAATGAAGGTTAGGGTTAATTGCAGGAGGGTACTGAATTGCATTATGATTAACTAATTGCATCAATTAAACTGCCAACTGAGTTCATCTGAAACTATGCAGAATACATGTAGAGCTCATGTAATGTGATGTGGTGATGTGGACAGTAACTATTTTCCACTGAATGTCAGATATGAATGTCTCACATTTAAGGACACAAAACGTGATTTTGACTAACTTGCCTTGTTATGAGGGCCAGTCTGCTCACACTGGGTTTTCCTCTTTCTTGCATTACCTCTTTTACCATTCTCAGTGTCGTCCCTGTAAAGAAAAAAACAAGCGAGTGGTGAACATGCAGAGAGGATTTGTAGGTCAATAAGCTGAATTGTTCCTGCTAACACATAAATGTCTATCATTGATTAAATACCTGTGAGTAAATGCAGGTTGAGCAGGGCTGTCGTCACCTCCACTGACAGCAGACAGGCTGGTAAATAGGTTTGCGAAAGCCATTTTATTTCGTTTATCATTAGTTATTTGTTTCCTCTTGTGTAAATTCTCTGCTAGACATCAGGATGTAAAACACGTGACAGAATATAGTCTACTTTAACTTTAGTACCAGGGAAATGTGGTTCACATGGCTCCGTTTTTACGCCATCGTTTACATTCTGCTTCCGTACTGGATAAAAAACGTCATCTCCTGGACGCGTTATTTTGGTTCCCACCCGCATTCCGGGAAGACCCGCCCTACTCTGCATCTGATTGGCTGTAACCCTGAAATCCTTACTCTAATCCAACCAGTCAACTCCTCATGCCTACAGCGAGCCAACCCAACCGACAAAGGAAACAAGTAATAGCCAATCACAGTCAGAGTAAGGCGGGTCTTTGCAGAATGTAGGTGTGGGGGAAAAATAAGGCGGCCTAGACTCTTGCTTACAGATCTTTGGCGCCACCTGCTGTTTCACCAATAAAACATGTTTGACCTTTGACTCATTTTGACATTTAAAGGCAGTAAAGACACCTTAAATTACATTCTTTAAACCTAATATTTCCAAATTATTTATTTTGTGCAGCTGTCATAAATATTTGTACATAAAGGATGTTTCAGTTCAAATTTGACCTATATTTATTCAAAGGGATTTTGAAGTCACTAGAGGTGTTGGAAGGTTAGGTGGTTACGCTGGTTATCTGGAATTGGGACACACTGAGATTATAGATTGTCACGCTTGTGTATATCTTTTTTGTGATCAATCTTTTATCACAGATAAGTCAGATATGACATAAAGCAAAGTGGAAGAATCACCATTCCCCTCCGTACTACGGTGGCCGGGAAGTGCAAAACAACATTACAAAATGTGAAACACTTTTACAAAACTTGATAGAAATGTACATTTTGGAAAACAAATTAACAAAACGCGAAACACTTACGAGCATTGAGACAAATTTATAAGTGGCAAAACACCTTTACCAGTCCTGAAATACATTTACAATTGACACAATCTTCACGGAAAGGGAATGTACTAAAAGCCAGATGTGACGTAGAAGTGATACATTGAGTGGCAACAGTCCACCAGTATGTTTCCTCAGCTGCTAAATAAACCATAGACAAACCAGCCAAAAAACAGCCACACACCAGTCATACACCAGTCACACACCTGCCACGCATCAGCCAAACATCAGCCATACACCAGTCATACATCAGCCAAACATCAGCCATACACCAGTCATACATCAGCCAAACATCAGCCATACACCAGTCATACACCAACCAAACATCAGGCACACACCAGCTACAGCAGCACAATATTCCATATCTTGTAGTAGTCAGTTTCCACAATTTCTGCACAACAAAATAGGATTGGTATGTTTTTTGTAGGTTTTTTCTTCCAGTTTTGTTTGTTTTAAATTTGCAAACAGGTTTGTTGTTTTGTTTTATGACTAATACTGTGACAGAAAAGGATTGGGTGTGTAGCATGTTGTGGAGGTCAGGTGATATAACTGGTGGTACAACTGCTGGACAAACAGTGTCTAAAATAGGTAAAGTAAATGTCAGAGCAAAATAGACTGAAAAATGGGTTGGTTGATAAAAATGTAGGTCTCTGTTTCCTTTACATCATAGCAATAAGATTTCCAGGCAGTAGAAGGTGCCGTGGGAACTGATTTTACTCTGGTTTTCACCTGTAAGGCTACATTAAGGATGAGGCTGCCATTTTGTCTGACTGGTGGAAGTAGTGGAGCACTGTCAATTCTTTCACATGCCTCTAGGGGGAAAATAAGACATTTGTTTGGAGCTAATACTCTTAAAAATGTAATTAATACAATCAATCTCAGGTAAGGTAAAAAATAAAAAAAATAAAAAGGAAAGATGCAACAACAGTATCTATGCAACTTGTGTACAAAAAGAAAAAGAAAAAAGAAAAACAAGAGGGAAAAATCCCTGCACGCATGCACACTCACACATACACTCCCAACCCTTATGTTACTTGTAACAGGATATGAGGACTAACTTGCTTTACACTGCAATACAACATGCTGTTTCTTTACTTTGGCCTCAGTGATTCAGCATGACATCATGTATGGAGGCATCAAGAGCATATTAACAAATTATTTTTAAAAAGCTCTGTTCTAAAACAAGTCCCTTGGAAACATTAAATAGTAAGATGACACAGCACTTTCAACCAACTGATGGCGATAACATTAGCCTAAGTTGCTAGATGGCTGAAGAACTGATAAAAAAAAACCACACCACAAACATGCACTGGAACTACTGCTTCATTCCAAACACATGAGTCACTAGCCTATACTGTAGGTCCTATGTGTGTGTGTGTGTGTGTGTGTGTGTGTGTGTGTGTGTGTGTGTGTGTGTGTGTGTGTGTGTGTGTGTGTGTGTGTGTCTGCCCTCCACATATGCACAACAGGGCTGCAGCATGGTAACTTTCCAGAGTTGTGCATATTATAAACCACCATGCAGTGTTATTTGGATCAGCCTTTACATGCAATATTCTGTTACTCCAAGCTCACTACCAGCACTTTAAAGACGTCCACACCAACACAGCACCTAGTATTATTTCATACAAGACTGCTGGGTTTCAGACTTATCTTGAACTTTTAACTGCAGTGATGGCCCCTCTGTTTTGCTGCTCTTAACACTACTGTGCTGTCTGGCAGAGGAGATTCCTCGTTAGCTCTAACACTGATCAGCAGGATGGGACAGACCTGGGCCCAGTGTGCTCTTTTTAAAAATGTCAGTTCAGCTGATATACATTTTTATATGTGCAAATGTACAAGTTTTACCTGTTTATTAAACAAATTCAAAAATCAGCCTTTAAATATGTTGTTGAATAGTGATTGTGAATGCTTTATTTCCATAAGATTAATCAAACATAACATTTATTATTAACTGATAGGGAATTTATGAATGTGAATAGGTGTAGAGATTAATTATGTGTCAGAATATGAACAGTATGTGAGGGTTAAGAATGTGTTGTCTAACTCCTGTTGGTTTGTGCAGGCTACTTGTCTGGATACCAGCATGGGTTTTGTTATGTTGAGGTGAAAATGTAAAAGTTCCTGTACTTGTCTCTTTAAAAGTGTCATGATGTCAGGTATTGGGCCTTGATATACCCATTGTCTGTTGCAATGTTTTACGCCCATGTGCTTTAATCTTCTATATCTACCATGAAATCATGCAGACACTGAATTGGAACCAGAGTTCATGGGAGGACACAACAGTGACCTTATGGCTGCCTATGGAGGGTGGAGCAGTGCAGTCAGGGATGTAATGAGTTGTAAAAAAGAGAGGTAGTGGTGACAAATGAGTGTTTAAGCTCAGTTCTGAATCAATGACAGCAATAAGATCACATGAGCAGCAAACTTTTGACTCCCATTTGATCTTTGTAGGATGAGGTAACACTGGAAAGTTTAATGGTTAGAAACACAACAGGAAACACTGACAGCTGTTCAAACATACATGGTCAGAATGAAGGAGCCAAACGCATGCACAAAGACAATCATGCATTGTTCCCTCTTCTGATTAGACATAATGTGAGTGTGCAAAATGAATTCCAATATCATTACATGCTAATTTTCAGAAAGTATAATTTGTACCATGGTGACCATTTAGTTTTACTGTATTAGCATGCTAACATGTTAAACTACATGGTATATATCATAAAGTACATTGCTTTTGCAAATGTTGTCATTATCCAAAATATTGGACATGTTTAAATTTTGACCTGATGATGGATCCGGATGAAAAATTGTTACAATTCATACTGAAGGGGGGCATGAATGTGTGCAGCACATTTCAAGGAAATCCACCCCATAGCTGTCAAGACATTCCACAAAAATACAAATGTCAAACTCATAATGGAACCAGGGGAAAAGTCAGGCTTCATACTCAGGGGACCATGACCATGTGTACAACATCTGATGACAATCCATCCAGGGATTGCTGAAATATTTCACCTGGGAAGACAACGATCCATACACCAACGCTGCTACCATGACTACAAATAATGACATATGTTAGAGTTTGACACATTCCAGGAGGATTTCAAGTATCCCTGCCAACTAGCCTGTACACAATCCAACAACATGATATTGGATCCATTAGTGAACCTGAAGAATGTCTATGAAGAATACAACTACAAAAAAAGCTTTACTTATTTGCAAGGGCTGCAAATAAGTAAAGTACCTGTATGGGTGAAGTCAACCAGAGAGCAGACCTCAAAAACTTACTCTGAGTCATTTTTACTTTAAGATTAGTATTTTTCATCAACCTCTTTCTGTGAGGCAAGAACCAGTTTGAGGAACACATGATGGAATATCCACTAACACACCTCTTTTTGTTGAGCCCCACCCTCTCTTCCCTCTATATAAACACTAACAGTCACATCAGTTCTCTCTTTCTTTCTTCATCTTTCACTGGTGTACTCAGGATGTGTGACTGGATCCTTCTTTTTCGCCTGCTGCTAACTAGTGAGTACTTAATACTTTCCTGAACTTTCCTCCATTATCTGCTGTTGTCTTTCAAACATTTAACGCAGTGCAGGAAACCAGAAAAATGCTGATCAACTAAGTTTAGACTTGCACCTGACTTCACTGTGTATGAGATGATGGGATAGAATGGTTTGAGGTGAGATACGATTGAGGATTCATTCAGATATTAGAATTAGCCACATGAAAGTACTGAATGTAGCATGAACAGAAAGCCATTGAATTAAAAGAGGGAAACTATTACAGAATACATATCAAAATATTATGATGTGGGGGCAATGGAGGGTTTTAGTTTATGGGAATTATTCATTTGTGTGATGGCCAAGAGGAAGGAGTTGTTCCTGATAATGGATTAGAAAGGTGGGTGGGAAATTGAAGAGTTTGCCATTTGCTGTGCTGAGTGAGCATCATGAGTTGAAGAAAGGCTCGTCATCCACCAGTTTTGTTCAAGTGATTACATGAGCACTTCCTCTGACTTGCTGTAGTGTGGTTTTGGGTCAACAATGCATAAGAGGAAGTTGTCCAGCTGGTTGAGCCAGGCTCTTTTGGACTTTACCCACTACTGGGAAGGAGGTATTATTGATCCAGGACAGGTCTTCAGTGACATGGAATTGTTTATCCACCAATCCACTATCTATGAATATTGCATTATGTTCTGAATGCATACTTAAGGGGGGCATGAATGTGTGTACCAAATGTCATGGAAATCCACCTCATAGCTGTCAAGACATTCCACAACACCACAAATGTCAAACTCATAACGGCACTGAAGGAAAAGTCAGGAGGTTATCAAAGTTGACCGTGAGTGTACATAATCTGATAACAATCCATCCAGGGGTTGTTGATATAAAAAGTGCTGAAGTGCAAAATCTGCCTTTCATACATTCATGCATGCAAGCAAGCATGACTAAAAATAATAACAGACATATTTCTATGAAAGTTTGACACACTCCAGGGAGATCTGACGTGTCTCCCTGCTGGCAAGCCTGTAAACAATCCAACTAAATTATACTGGCTCAAAAGTGAAACTTCAAAATATCTATTTATAATACAACAATATAAAGAAGGCAACACTGTAAATAAGTAAAGCACTTGAATGGGTAAAGCTAACTGGAGAGCAGACCTCAAAAACTCACTTTGAGTTATTATAATTCACACAATATATTCAGGTAGCTCTGGATTAATTGCAACATTACACATCGTCTGTCTGAGAAGAACCACATTGAGGCACAGATGATATGATGGTATATCCTCTTTCCCTTTTTGGCACATTTCGCTTCCCTTCGACATGCCCCACGCCAACCCTTTCTCCCTAATTCTGCAGTGCAGAAAACCGGAAAAACAATGTTCACCCAGGTTTTAACTTGCACCTGACTTCACTGTATATGGGATGATGGGATGGGATGGCTTGCCGTGATATTGTGATTTAGGATTCATTTACATATTAGAATTAGCCACATGAAAGTACTGAATGTAGCATGAACAGAAAGCCATTGAATTAAAAGACAGAATCTTTGTTATAGTATAAATGTCAAAATATTGTGATGTAGGGGCAATGGAGGGTTTTAGTTTATGGGAATTGTTCATTTGTGTGATGGCCCTGAGGAAGACGATGTTCCTTATTATGGATTAGAAAGGTGGGGGAGTTTTAAAAAGTTTGCTGTTTGCTGTGCTGAGTGAGCATTATTTGTTGAAGAAAGGCTTGGCATCTAGCAGTTTTGTTCAAGTGATGTCATGAGCAGTTCAGAACAGTCATTTATGTAAACAGACAGGTGGTTTGAAACCGTGGTGTCATCTGATGATTAACTTTAGTAAGCTATTAGAGGCAACCGATCAGCAGTGTGGGGACAGAAAGGGACACCAAAAGGACTCTATTGCCACCTGCAGGACAAAAGACATGAGAAACTGCCATGTTAGTCACAGAAATAGATGATTGATGGACCAGAATCAACTGGTAAACAGTGTTTCCAAGTAGGCTTTAAGTGTAAAACTAATTTCACAGTATATTAAGAATAATATAGACACAGAAGAAAGTATTGAACTAGCTCATTAAAGACTGACTGGCTGGTCAATGACCTGATGAATACTACTCACTCGTGTCTGCTGACTTTCCCTGTAGCAACACCAGCAAGTTGGTGGTTTTGAGAAACTGTCATTAATTATATTTGGTTTAGACATTTATGATCCCCACGTGATGAATTGTAGCAATTTTGTTGGTCTCTTATCATCTTGTGCAATCATTACATCAGCAGGCCTCCATATTTAAAGTATTTTCTTTTTTCTGATGGTCAAGTCAGATCATATCGTAGTTTACTTGTGTTTTGTTGATTTTTGTTCATTCACTCTCTTTCTTTCTTTTAGTGCTTGTTACTCTGGCATATGGACAGAGTGAAATGACCAAACTGACAGGGGAGGCTGGAAAGAACCTCAGTGTGTACACCGGAGTACAAGCTGATGATGAAGTCGTCCTGTCTTGCTGTCCAGACAGACGTGTTCTACTCAATTATCATGATAGAAAACTGATGTCCAATCAATCAGGTTTTCATCTGGACACAAAAAGGGGAGTCATCACCATTTCACCCCTATACTTCAACCACAGTGGAGAGTATATTTTAGAGATCACTCATCACATCAACAACTCGGTGAACAACTACAAGTATGAAATTAATGTCACACGTGAGTATTGATGACTTAAATACTTCAAGATCCCCTCCAGACATGTATTAATACATCTAAAAATAGCAATAATGTGTCTGACATGCATTTTCAAGAAAAAAAAGTATAATAAGTCCATTCTCAGGGTGTGTGCAATGGAGGCTTCAAGTGTCCACATTGCACATGTGGAAGTGGAATATTGGACCATGACTGGCTTCAAAACTAGTTGTGATGTCACAAATTCTATAAGTTTATCCTAGCTTGTTGTCTCCTGTTGTGTGTTTCACAGAAGCTGATGTGATTAAACACACTGCTGAATCTCCACATGGCACTACTACTGACCAGAAGAATGGCCTGGTGGTTGGTCTGTCCATCTTCGCTGCCGCATCCACTGTTTGTGTCATCGTTGTCGTTGGGCTATTCCTCTATAGAAGTGGGAGAGTTGGAGGTCAGTATTGGCAAACATAGTCCTGATTTTTATATGAAATGAGAAAAACTTTTAAGACTAAGAAGAAAAAGCAAGTTACCCAAAAAGCATTACTCCATAGCTGCAGTACTGTCCTGTTTTTGTGCCCAGCTCTTTAACCAGTCATTTAGACCATTTAGTTTGACTTACTGTAACCTTTTCAACATAAAGCCTGTAGCATCACAAGCATATGATGATATTTTCATGTTTTCTCTTCTTCACAGGAAATTGCTGCTCTTCTCCATGCAAAGGCACCTGTTTAGATAACAGTGTGGTCTAATGAGTTTGATCTTCTGCTAGCACTACAACGGTCAATACTTTTGACTCTACCTCTTGATTCAGCTGTGGAGAACAGACAGAGCTCTGACAATCAAAGTCACATTTAAATCAATTAGATATTCAGCTTTTGTGAGTTTGTCTGTCAGGTACTCCAAGTATGTTGCAAAAAGTGCTTTGGATATGAAGTATTTAGTTACACTCACCGAGGTTGATGTGTCCAGAGGTTCAGGAGATTCAGACTCAGGTACAGAATCATCACTCATCTCAGCAGCTTGTGTTAAGGTACTGGTTGACCTGGTTTTACTGGATCAATATCAGGTTAAGTGGTGATTCCAGTTATGTTAACAAGAGATCATTTGTACTGTCATCATTCCAATCAGTTTCCACTATATGTTAACACTGGTTACCACAAAAATGATTATAGTCCTATGACTTGAACGTACGTGTTCAGATGGTGTGGAAAGGATGCAAAAACTGATTGACACATTCCTTCACTCACACAGTTTACTCAATTTAGTTAAAAATAATCTGCTATGAAATGACAGCTACAGAGACCTATAGTGTCTTTAGGCTCAAAATCCTTCCATCCGACAGTATGTTGTTTTGTTTTCGATTATAACCATGTATTTTTTACCACTGTCCTTTTAGGCTGATTGACATGTTTTTTATTTCTTAAACACTCTCTGGTTGAAATTTCTCAAATTTTGTTCACCTAGGTGCCAAGTTTATGAAATAACATCTAGATTACAAAAAAGGTTATTGTCCCATAATTTGG
This sequence comes from Scomber scombrus, assembly GCF_963691925.1. Lineage (NCBI taxonomy): Eukaryota > Metazoa > Chordata > Actinopteri > Scombriformes > Scombridae > Scomber > Scomber scombrus. Next base: position 5,201,208 of record NC_084971.1, on the reverse strand, counting down.
GAAATGACATTACAATTATCATTTGCAGAGTGTGATGGCCTGTAATGATCCAGTCTGTACTACAATAGCATGTGATCTGTACTAACATCATATGCTTAATGTATTGATGTACAGTTACAGGCTCAGGTATGGATTGTATATGATTAGTGGGCATCTTGGTCTTCCTGCTAGGCTCAACTAAGGGCAAAAAAGCTCCAGAGGCACCCAAGACAGGCTCATCCACCTCTGACCTAAATAAACTTGTATGTACAGCAAATCCAAATTTGGTCATGTTTTTGTTGTTATAAGGGTAAAAAAAAACATCTACATACATACATAGACACACACTGATCAGCGTTCCCTCAAACAGCTGTAACTTCATTGTATTAACCAAGCACTTTAATGTGATTACTCCCTGAAGTTTAGCTGTTGCACAAGGCATCATGAGGTAATTTCATTAATTTGCTTGTATTCAACATTGAGATACAATTTGCACTTGAATAAACTGACTACCATCTATTCTGACCTCTCCTCCCACTAACGGATGATCCTCTCAGAAGCCAGGCAGCAGGGTACAGGGGTCATACTCTCTAAGTGCATTGAAAATCTGGTTTGTTACATGTTGCTTATGTCTACATTCTAGACTGATTTAGTCTAAAATTAATGGGATTAAACGTAATTCAATCCCCATGTCTGAAAAGTGAATACGGACTCTTTGCCTCTCATTAATCAGCCACAATGATAAAAGCTTAGATCTGTTAAAATGACGAGATAGAAGCTGGACTTTGTTCCTCCACATATGAGGCCAGCCCTGCATCTGGCTCAAAGTTCAGGTCACGCAGACACTTTCAGTATTGCCTCTGTGAGTGTGTTAGTGTTTCCCTGTGAACATACTGAGCCGTCTGAACTACATGATGACTCGCTGGGCCTTTCTCGTTTCCCTCCTGCTGGGCCTGTTAGCCCACAGCGCCGTCGGTCAAGAGGCCGAGGACCCGACCGCGGCACCTGCGAGCCAGGCCTCCGATGGCACGGAGGCAGAGGACGAGGACGGTGATTGGGGAATGGGCTCTATCAGAGGAGGCTTTGAGTCAGTCGGTGGCTACTTTGACTCCGTGCTGGAGTTCATGGGCGGACGTGATGGAGTGTGCCAGTACCGCTGTCGATTTGGTAAGTTAGCAGCATTGTGCAGTGTATGGTTTAGGGTTAGGCTGACACTGATATTGACCTTTCATCAGCCAACATCGTCGACTACTGATATATTGTATATTTTTTGGTCCTTTGCCCTTTCAAAGATTTTAATCTCAATTCAAAGACAAAGATACAATTGATAACATGTCAGGGAAAAATGTGTTATTGCTGTTAACCTACATTAAAAAGCTTCACTGGGAAGGTTTAGGTGTCTTATGCTCCAGCTGATGTTTCAAAGTCTCTTCCACCCTGATAAGAAAAACACTTCTGAGGGAAACACTAAATACTGCAATGGTTAAGTGGTCATATTTATATATACTTAATACTGGCATAAAATTTCAGCTTCGAAACAAAACATACAAAACGTATAAAGGTCAAATCCAATCAAAGCCTTTTAACTGCCAGGTTTTTCAAGTGAAATCTTGAATCAGAGTTATTATTCTTCATTCTAACTTTGTTCCTTTATATCTTATGATTAAGATGTAGAAATAAATAAAAAATCTCATTTAAATGGGTTTAAATATTCAATACTATTTTGATGTATCCAAATACTGTTTGTACATCAGTTACATTATTAAAAAACTACAAATCAAATATTAACACGAGGACCAGTGTATGCAGCTGATAATCTATCTTAGCACAAATGCTCCTCTATTGCTTTTCAACTACAGTAAATACAATAGTAAACATTACTGTATGGATATAACTGAGTTCACATCTGGTCACATGATACATTTAAGTGGTTATTATCTGGAACTTGTCTGTATGGATTTAAATGCAACAATTTAAACCTATTCAATAATTGTGTCCTACTTGAAAACACTTGGATTTGCTAAGGCTGATATTGCTAATCCTTACACTTATCATCTTTGTTATCTGGGAGAGGGCTAGGAAATGGACTGTGACCTCAGGGTGATAGGAGAGCTGGCATATGGATATGAACCAAAAGTAGCAACCTTTGTTTCTCTATGTGCAAACGTGGATCTATTTTTCATCACAGAAAAGCACATTCCCATTGCATAACCTACATCTGATGTTTTGCTTTGCTCCCCCCCTCTCAGGTAAAGCTCCACTTCCTCGTCCTGGGTATGAGATGCCTCAACCTAACGGCTGTAGCGCCTACTTCTTTGGGCTTCCTGTTCCAGAGGGGGTATGTTTCCTCTGTCTGTTTTAGAGCAAATGCATTTCTCTCACATGGAAAAAAGGAAAGGTTGAATCTACCTTCCTAAGGAACTGCATAAAAATGATCACAAAGGGGCAGGGAGTTACAACTTGTGTTTGACTTTTACTAAGGTCATGCACAACCCAAAGGTCATTAATAGTTGCTTTGAACCCTCCCCTTAGACAAAAACCGCAACACACGCCCCAATTTCAAGTTTAATATGTCAATGAAACTATATTCTTTAGTCATTTCATGGGATCAACTAATCTCTTGTTATTACCTTTTTTTATTCTTTTTTTTAATATAAGATTTTGTTTCTTTACTGGCATAGAGAGGGGGGTGTGACATGCAGAAAGGTTTTCTTCCATCTAAAACATGTTTTCAGCTGATTTCTTTTGATTTGAAATTATGAGTTGAATGAATGAGTCGCTGAGAGTTCACTCAACTGGTTAAATTAAGTTTGTTATGATACAGGATCATCATTTTTTGCAGTTTCCATCATCAGTATTTAACAGTTAACTCTGATGGTTTTACATTTTCACAATGAGACAACTTAAAACTAAGTATTTAACTTTAATTCATATTTTTTTGAGCAGCAGGGAAATGTTTCTAGGTTGAACCAGCTTTAAATATAACTGTGAAGTATAGAAACACATGATTTGTGTCCTCTGTATGTGGAAAAACACAGCTTTATGGTCAACCTTATGGTTTTTTTCTTTGATGCTTTTATTCAACTTTTCTTTTTTTGTGTGCAAATCTTACCAGAAAAAGATTAAATAAAAATAACCGTGCTCTCCTAGAACTAAACTCAAACCTAAGTCTCCTTTCCTGACCTCGCCTCCTCCCTTAATAATTGTCATATAGTCCCTAAATGTACATAAGTCTACATTTAACAGAATAATGCAAATCAGATTTTGACACATTCATCACCTTTGTCGTGTTCCAGATGGACATGGGCATCCCCGCCATGACCAAATGTTGCAATCAACTGGATATGTGTTACGACACATGCGCCTCCAACAAGTACCGCTGCGACTCCAAGTTCCGCTGGTGCCTCCACAGCATCTGCTCTGACCTCAAGAAGAGCCTTGGCTTTGTGTCAAAAGTAGAAGGTTGGTGGTGACATTTTAATCATTACTTTATCCAAGGCATGTTTACCGAGCCCAATCCCAATCCCAGTTTCTAATGCTGCATCTTCTCAGTCACTCTTTATAATTTTACCTGCTACTGTAAGCATGGAATGAGTTGACTGACATGCTGATTCAAACTCAGCATGTAACTACTGATTTTATGGTATTTTTTAAAATTTCCCTGTGGAAATTTTTTTTAAATTCTGTAGCTGGTCAAGTGATTTTAACCAGTGACCTTTTAATCAGAAACCTAGTCCTGCAATCACTTCTAAAATGTTAGAAATAGTGATTTTTTGTAATGTTTAAAATCCAAATAACAGGATCAAGCTGAACTGAACATTACCTCTTATACATATTATTGATGTCCCTGTCTCTGTTCCTCTCTGTCACTTTCTCTCCTCAGCATGTGAAACGGTGGCGGACACCTTGTTCAACACAGTGTGGACTCTGGGCTGCAGACCCTTCATGAACAGCCAGAGGGCAGCATGCTACTGTCAAGGAGAGGAGAAAGATGAACTTTAGATTAAAAACACAAACCCCTTCTCCTATTTATTAAGATAGTATGAAGTACAGCAGCATATCGGATTACGATGCTGCAAAAGACTGCTGTGCTGCTGTACTTGGCTAATTTATTTGGAAGTCCTCGTTTTAGTTTTGTTAAAGGACGTTTGTTTAAACCACATTTGGATGTTATTTCAACCTGTACTGTTGGTAGATTTCTTCACCGTGATGAACATCCTGTCCTGTAAGAAAAAATGTCTGTGGTGTGAAGATTCTCGACAGTCAATAAAAGATTCAAAACTCCCTTTTACAAACACAGATAGCCTCTTTTGCAATGTGTGTATGTGTCATACAATTTCCCTACGGACATTAAAGTTTATCTATATTATCATACTTCGTCTAATATATTTCACTGTAGCCTATGCTAATGAAAACCAACAGCCTCTAGATTAGCACATAGCATCAGCTAATACAGCTTTCTGAGTGCAAACATTTTTGGGCATCTACTACTACTACATCTACCTTTATGTCTGTGTGGCATAAAAACTATTTTATCTCTATCACAAAATTCTAGAGGTACAGACTACTACTATCTGTAAATGTACTGCATTGGCTTTACTTCTCCTTCAATGCTAACGTGCTAAAGAGCAAACGTTAGCAAGGTCAACCTGAATTATGTCCCAATTACACATTTATACTAATTCTAGGCACATTTAAATATGTAGTCCATACTAGAAAAGTGACCATTTAAAAAAAAAAGTGTGTGTGAGCAATTGACTTTATACAGTTGGTATGTAGTATGAAGAGGTACACAGCTATTGTCAAGAGCTGGCTGTGACATTTAGCAAATCAGTGTGCTAATAGTCAATTTATTTGTAAGCCTAAGATCATGCATCACTAATTTGCCTCAGTGGCCTTTAGAGTCTGTACAGCAATACATCTTCTGTCGTTAATTACAATGAGGAAAAAGTCTATGCATTATGCCTCAAACCTCACAGGAAAGGTCTTCGGGAACTTAGAAGCCGATTAGTTTTTTGAGGTATTTTGTTATGCATTCAAAGGACAACAGTCAGGTGTCCATATGAACAGTAAACGGGGTTTTCCCTCACTGGAATCATTCTTCTTGTTCATACTGGTTATTCAAAGATTCCTTCAAATTCACTTTCAATGTAAGTATTTCTGTTTCCTCGGACAGTGTTTCCCTGTTGAACTGTGGTGGAAGTATAGTAACAAAACTTTAAGGAATTTTTGCGCTTGAGACAGTAAAGTTGAAAGATAACTACCTGATTTTACTCATTTGCTTACCATATTGAAGCTTCATATTAGCGTCAGATAAACTTTTAAATACATTATTGTTTGAATACATTTTGTCCCCCAACACTTACACCACTGTAAATGCACTATAGAGTGAGTATTAACAGGAGGAATGATTATGGATCTTTACTCAGTTTGTTGACACCATCAATGGGTGAATGTAAAACACCAGGACATGACCATTTACCTTCACTTTATGTCTAGAAAAATGTATTTCATCAACAAACTAAGACAGATTCTACAAATATATTTAGATTTTTTACATTTATACAGTATCAAGGGGGGTGTGACATGCAGAAAGGTTTTCTTCCATCTAAAACATGTTTTCAGCTGATTTCTTTTGATTTGAAATTATGAGTTGAATTAATGTGTCGTTGAGAGTTCACTCATCTGGTTAAATTAAAATTCTTATGATACAGGATCATCATTTTAGCAGTTTCCATCATCAGTATTTAACTTAAGTTCATTTAATTCATATTTTTATTATCAAGACAAAAAAGCATAGTTTAGGCAGAAGGTAATATAAACAGAGGTACAAAGTAGTGGTATTATCAGAAATATAGAACTGAAATGAGTAAAAACAATTCTAAAAACAAATCAGCAATAACAGAATTTTCTTCTTTTTTTCTCCTTTTTTTGTAGCAATGGTGATTCACTAAAAATCGAAACAAAACTGCATGTGTGAATAGTGAATGCTTCACAAGAGGTCCACATGGTCTGTTGGGGTTCACAGCAGGTTCAGACACTCTTCACTGGTCTGTAGAAAAATGTAACAATATTTAACATAAGTAGGTACAGAAATGGTCGCAAACCAACCATTTATCAAGTTTCCAATTCTTCACATAAGACATAGAAACATTATCTAACTTCAGTGTACTACTCACAGTAAAAGGTTACTTACTTTCACCAGTCCGTCAGGTGCAGGAGCTGGCTGAGGGACTTTTTTCTTTGCCATCTGGTTAAAAGCTTCAAGCTAAAAAAAAAATTCCATCAGGCAAAGAAAATCATGAATGGAGAGATTTAGGACCATATGGGCATAAAAGTAACCCTAAAGACCTCCCTCCCAAGAAAAACACCCAAGAATCTATGAACCTTGCATACACATTGTTTAAAGTCTCATTTCCACCCCCCAAAATTAGCCATAAATGGATGAAGACACATCCTCAACCTTAACCTCCTACAGCGTCAGAACAGCTGTCATTATGCACAGCTGTTTGGCGATTTATACTGTCTACTGTCTACAGTAATTTCTCATCATCACCATTATAAAACGTCACAAGTGGGGTCAATGGTGCTGGTTTATGGCGCTCAAATACAAACAGACCTTGCGTCATGTCAAATTAAGGATAAAATAAATCGAACATCAACAATGAAATAAAATTATGCTTCTTGTGTAAATTTAAAAGACTGTGACGTTTCTACATCCACATTTGCCTCAAAACACAACTGGTGGTATACAATCACAGGATAAATGTGTCAATCATTTAAAAATACAACTAGGCGCAGTACTTCCTAAGAATATAGCAAAAAATGTAAGAAAAATCCCCCATTAGCAAATAATCCTTTTAAAATATTCCTGGCTACAAGCAGTAAAATGAGATGGACTGAGAGACTCCACCAACCTTTTTCCTTAGGTTTGCTTTTACTTCCTCCTCTGTCGGTTGCCGTTTTTCCTCCTCTGGCTGCTCGGCTGGTGGTTGCTCAACTGCTGGCTGCTGCGCTGCTTCCTGGTCCTCTTTCTTGCTCCGTAGAACCATCTTCGTTAAACCTCCGGTCTGTGGCAATCCTACTTGTTTTTGTAGTCTATTTAACCGTTTCAATTCTTTTTTGGTCTCCAACCATGTTTCATACTTCACCCTCCTCTTGAGTTCTTTGTTCGAGGTCACAGTGAAGATTTTGACGCAGTCAGGGTCATCAAACAATTCACTAGGGCCTTCGCTATAAGACGGGTCTGGATTTGCGAGAGGACTTTTTTTATTTTTGCGCCTCCCCTTCCGCTTACGACTCTTTGTGAGCTGTTTTCGACAACTCTGATTGTTCAACTGCTTAGTCCTGATAACCTGGAGGCAGCGAGGGCCAGAAAGTGATCCCATCTGGCCTTCGCTCTTAGAAAGATCTGGATTCACAAGTAAGTTCATGTCTTCAAAAGGCCTCTGATGAGGGTAAACCATGTTAGGGGTCATTACAGGGCCAGGGAAGTGATGGTAGCTGCTCTGTGGATAAGGATACCCACTGGGATGAAGGGGAGAAGGAACGGCATCCTGAGAATATGTCCAGTAAGAATTTGTGGCAGTGCTGTAAGAGCCGTTGTGGTAGACGGTTTGCTCAGAGTATCGATCCATACTGTAATCTGGATATGCAGGAAAAGTAGGCGGGTGGGCAGGGGGATACAATTGGTTTTGTGGATACGGATGTTGAAAAGACATTTCTTTGGAGTCTTTTCCGTCTTTGTCCATGTACCTCTGTCCGTCTTGGTCGTCCAGACTGCCATCTCCACATGTTACGAGGTTTCGGTTTCTGTCTCTCGAGCGGCTGCGTTCAGACGCTCTTCCTCTTTCTTGGCTGTGGGAGCATGGGTGGCGAGAGGGGCTGTGACTACTAGAGGTCGACCTTGAGGAGGAGGAGGAGGAAGAGGACTTGCTGTAATGTTTGTGGGAAGCCCTCGGCGGACTCTCCTGCTCCTCTCTAGTGTCAGGCCTCCGTCCTCCGTCGTGCTTCTTTCCGTACAGCCTCTCCTGAGTCCGATCCGCTAGCTTACTCATCTCCTCCACTTCCAGGCTCAATCCCAGAGTTTTAAGAATGTTTTGGAGTTGTTCCTGCTGCTCATTCGCCTTTGGTTTTACTTCTTCTTCTTTCTTCGTCTTCTTCACTGCCGGGGGAGACTTCGATCGACTGCTCGAGCCAAAACAGGGGCGTCCTACGTTGTTCTTCTTCTCCTCATCAGGCAGCGATTGGCTCTCATTGTGGGATTGCTCTCGACTCGGCGGGTCAGCCTTCCTCTCTCCACTTTTGGTCCGACTGTGGCTTGACAGTTGGGGGGTTCCACTGTGGGATTGCTGACTCTCACTCATAAAAGGAAGATGTGAATTTCTCTCCACAACAGGGATCTGAAGATTCGGGGGGTCTAAAGTGAGGTCTTCACTGTCATCGTTGACAATCCTACTGAGCAACTCGATGTCCACTCCTTTGTTGAGCATGTCGAGGAAGCGCTGAAAGCCTTTGTTGGCGCTGCTCTCCTCCTGGGCTGGTGAAGGAACAATTTGGCTTGGAGGAATTAGTGTGACATCAGGAACCTAACAAAAGACAGACATGCAGAGATGTCACTTATTAGAACATGAGCAATTAGACTGGACATGAGGGTTACACCATCATTCCTTTCAGGTTTGTTTTGTGTCAACTGGACAGCTGATGTAAAAAAACTTGTTCAGCTTAATCACATCAATTTGTAGTTCTTCACCTAACCTCTTTGTCAATGTGTGGCTACATTTATTTTTACTAATTTTTACTCTCCTCTTAACTAGCATTACAAAACGTTTCCATAGATTCATTTTATTCCATTTTGTAGTCAGGTCCTACGACACAGCGATCCACTTCTTTTCAGTTCAGATTCAATTTCAATACCTGGATTTGGATATCTGCCGATTTCACAGCTCTTTTTTCTTGAATATTATTATTACTATTAGTATTGTTGTTGGTATATGATGATGCTTTTTTGTGATGATCCTGGAGTTCCCAATGATGAGAGGAAACAAGAAGTTTTCTTCAATGCATGTTTAATACGAACTCGGATCATATATCCAGTGTGGTGCCCCATGATTATTCATTATTATTGATTTTAAATCATTAATAACTATCTTTGACAATCATTAATTATTGCTGATAACCAACCCTGCTCCTAACCGACACCCCAACAACACCAAGTCTCCTGTACACCAGTATCAGAACTCGGTATCAACACTGGATCAGGTCTGTCCGAAATCTAGTTTCTCTGCCCACTTGCTGGGCAACTTTCCTTTTACAAGAGTGACACCAATATCTGTAATATGCTTACATTGTCTCATCTAATGCACACTGGGGTGTAAAATAAAAGCTGGATGGATATATTTGATCACTGGTCCAATTTTAGTTTTATCCAACTTAAATGCAAAACATTTCATGAGTCATTTTTTGTATATTTTTTATTTGTATAGAAAACACACAATGTTTTAATGTTACAGTGATGGCAAGTGTAATGCAACTAATGCATCTCCAAAATATAGATTCTTAATCATGTTAATGCTATTTAGTTAGAACATGTATATTGTGCTGTACTACACAATGAACCATTGTATAGCAGCCCAGAACTGATTTGAAGTTGTTGTGGGTGTTTATTAAAGAAATATATTACAAACCTTGTTCAGCAGGTTGATGTCCACTCCTTTGTTGAGCACATCGAGGAAGCGCTGATAGCCCTGGTTGGTGCTGCTCCCCTCCTGGGCTGGTGAATTAACACTTTGGCTGGGAGTAAGCGGTGTGACATCAGGGACCTGACAAAGGTCGGACATACAGAGATGTCACTTATTGGTAAAACATTAGGGTTACAGCATCATTCCTTTCAGGCTTGTCCATATTTTAATTGTACTTTTCTGGGCAGGTTATGATTTGTGTCACTATGATGTGCCAACCTGAGATAAAAATGTACCATATCCTGACCAGAGGATGGACACACTATTACATTCAACTTGTCTAACACATGTAAGACACATAGAACAGATACAGATGAAGCTGCTGTGCTGAGCTGCTGTCATTAACAGTCATCGGATCAAGCCCTCTTTTACCTGTGTGGCAACTTAACAGCTGACACAAAAAGACATGTTCAGTTTAATTACATCAATTTGTAGTTATTCATCCAACTACTTCACTACATGTGTTTCTTAATATTTAAACCGACCCTGACCCTCTGCACTTCTGATAGCACAAGCTACAGCAAGGCAGTGTCACAGCTCAAGTATCGGCTAAATAAAAAGACCTTTCTTGAGCCCAATAATAATGGAGAAGTCAGTCCAGCTAGATTGTGAGATGTAGCCAAAGCTTATCTGAGGAAGAATTATAGCTCAAACAGCTTAAAAAATGGAGCTAAAAACTAGATGTGGAAGTTAAATTTAGGGACTTAACAACTTCATGGTTCTATTAAAGATTTATCAAATCATTGCAAATGAGATCTATTAAACTAAAAATATATAAAAATCCACAATGAAAAGGTTGAGAAGGAAATGAGATTAATGAAACCGAGGTACTTCGAGGCTGGTCCAAAAGCAGCGAAACTGTTGCCTCGCGGCTCCAAAAGAAGGAAGCAGATAGCTCAGTTAATAAAGTTAAAGCAGCTATAACAAACTAGATGAATCAAGAAATCATACAAAACATATTACTTACGACTATGCACCAGAAAAAAAAAGCTAGTGAACAAAAATTGCTGAGTTCTTAAATTCACTAAACCTCTGCTCACTTGGCAATGAGCACCATGACAAACTCACATCTAGAATCTCAAATGAGGAAATACATAAATCATATTCAGTCATTAAGGCAGGTAAATTACAAGATACAAGTCCACGAGGTAATCATTGCTTCCCCACTACTACTACTACAAACGTGTTTCACACTGTGATTGGAGGGAGGCCTTTCTTTCTGTAACCCCAAAAGGTGATATAAGCCAATAAGTATCTTGAATACAGATTATAAATTGAACACATCATTTTCGACTAAGGGGATGGAAAAGGTGACACTGCTCTTGATTGATAAGGATCAAATGTAGTTTAGAAGAAACGGGCAAACACATGATGAACTACAGTGTGCCCTTCCACATTACTGATTACATGAATAAAGGAACAAACTTCTTCATTTCACTATGTCAGGTGGGAATTCCTACTTCAAGTAGATAGACACAATGCATAAAGACACTATATTCAACCACAACTGTTATAAAGTGGAAGTGTTGTAAAATGTTACAAAACTAATGTAGTTCCAAAGTAAATTAAAACACATAGCTTGTCCATTACAAACCATTATATATCAGCTGAGAAATGATTTCAAGTTGTAGTGTGTTTTTATTAAGCTAATATATATATATAACAAACCTTGCAGTTTGCTGGCGGCAGGGGGTCACAGGGGTCACTTAACCTCTGCTTCATCAGTGCTTTCACTCTGAGTTTCAGTGGATGATCCTCCCGCGGCACACCACCACCTTTGCTCAGGCGGGATGAGTTCAGTCTCTCTTTTGCTGACTGGACCGGAGCAGCCAAAGAGGAAGGAATGCAGTATAAAATATATTATGTAGAAAACAACTGGCTTCTGCATACACTTTAAGCATCTTCAATCAGTACAAATATTAAAGATTATATTCTTAAAGTATGTTAATGGTGTATAACAACTGACTGCTTATCTGATCACTACTCACCTTTGTCACAAAGCTGAGAGAGTGCCGTTGCTGCAAAATTGCATTCACCCTGTCTCTAAGAGTTTCACCTTTACATGTATCTGACTGTTCATTACTGGAATAACCATGTGACATTGTCTTCTTTATGATTGGTTCAACTGTTTTCAGAGCTATGGAAAATTTCTTGCGCATTATTTGCTCCTCTATCTCTTTAAGCTCTTTCCTCTTTCTTGTCAGCTCCGGATCCTCCTCATCCATCTCCAGTGGTGCTCCATCCGTGTCCTCGGCTTCTGACTCCTTACTGTAAAAGTTATGGGAGGGAGGATTGAGTTCATTCCATCCTAAATTCACTTCCGTGCTGCTGTGTGGTTCATCAACTGTGTATCTTGAGTACTGGCAGTAAGTGTCCCTAGTTGTGGAGGCGCTTCCACTGCTGTTATTAACACCACTTTGGTGATTTGGGTCCAGATTTCTGGGCAGTCTCCAAAGATTATCTTCCCAGTGAAGTGGATTCATCCTGCAGCCAGCCTCTCACACACTTCAGGAGTCTGTACAGTCTTTGAGAAGCAGCAACAGTGTGGAGACAAGGTGGAGGGTTATTAGCACAAACCTGTGATACAAACAATAATACTTTACTGACAATATAAGGTTACCCTTGTAGTTAAGACAAAACACATCTAATGCCTCTTGGACCTAACCTAGCTGCTTTTAACACGAGTTTTTTTCATTAACACAGACATGAATTTAAAGCTAAATCTTGACTGAGGAAAGACAAAAACTAGAGACTACAACACTTCTGACTAACTCAACCTCAACAGCATTGTAACATAATATAATATTAGTGATATATCTAAACTGTTGACTTTAAACTGACCACCATTAATTCCTGTTTTCACATGTTAGCTTGACAGCTAACGAGACTGTTTACCTACTACAGCTGGTCAAACGACCTCTTCAGATGTCGCATTGCAGGGAGATATATATATATTTAAAGGCTAACGTTACTATTAGTCTGAGTTATTGGCAAGTCAAATAACAAAACTGGGCTTTAATGCGCTTCAGTAGCAGGAGAGGAGCACCGTTATTGGTAAAAACACAGTCTGGGCTGCAGAGCACACAGAGCAGCCTGCTCTCACTGCCCCCTATTGGCCGGAGTAAGTTACTGCGGCTTCTTCTTCTTCTTCTTGCGGATCGCAAACCAACTGCTATATCACATATGGCATTACATCACCTGAATGATAATTGGTCCAAAAGAAGACCCAAAAAAACCATAATCTATTTCCTATTTTTACCTGTATTATATAACCTATGAGCCCCTTTCTGATTTCCATGAAGTCTTATACTATGTTTCTTAATGTCTCCCTCTCTGAATTATATTTCAGGGGTGCATGACAATGTGTTCTACTATCTGATATGTGATTGACTTTTCCTCATTAAATAGGCTACAACATGGAGTAAAAACCCACATGCCAGAACCTTAACCTTAATGATCACCTCATCTCTGCAGTTATATGATGTCCTACCTTAAGCGGTTTAACGTAAACTAACTTCTCTATATTATAATGTCTGCCTTTATTGTCTGTATGCCGTCTATTCTGCCAGGTGATACTTATGGATTTTCTAATGAATGGTTTTGCCATTTGTCATTGACTTTAAGAGCCTTCTTTGCCAATTTATCTGCTTGTTCACTACCTTTAAGGGACATGTGAGCAGGGACACAACAAATAAAGTGCTTTTTTGTTGTGTCCCCGCTCACATGTCTACTTGTATCCTGTCCACTGAAGGCCAACAATGACTGCAATGATTTCTGCATCTTTAACAATGTGATGAATGTTATCTGTTACTGACCAGTTTTTTCTCTTTTCCTCTTTTGTCTGTGCCTGCCTAAAGTCTGAGTTCTTCAGGCTCTCCACAACATGTTATTTCCAAACAAAACAAATACACTAAACCTGGCAGAGTTCAATGCAACAATTAGTATAATAAGCAGAATACATGTAAACTGAGGTGGTCCATGGAGAATTTGTGAAAAACAAACAATTATAGTAAACTTCCTGCTCTTTCTAATTGCAGAGCTGAACATTAACCCACCTAACCCATCTTTTGTGTCCTTGGATACTTAAAAAAATAAAAATAAAAACTATATATATATATATATATATATATATATATATATATATATATATATATATATTCTAACTGCTGTGATCAAACTAATAATGTTTTGCATTCCTCAGTTATCGCTTGCCTGTGTGACTCTTTTATTCTAAGGCACATATATACAAAAAAAGTCCTTCTCTTCCTGTGATGGTGGAGTAAATCACACTTATAAGTGACATGTCTCAAGTGATTATATGACCATGAAAATCACAGCTCTTATCTCAGAAGCACAATCTGGAATACCTCTCCTCCATGTTTGTCGGGCAGCCAGTAAATCCTACATACTTGCAAATGAGCCTCTTCCTCATTAGTCATCACTAATCGTTTAGCATCAACTACAACAGGAATTTGTACAGATGTTCTTTTCCCGCTCATTTCCCTTAACATTGTCCATACTTCTTTTAATTACATTTCCCCTCCTATGCTGGAGAAAAACTGACTCCATGCCTTTCTTTTATTTCTGTTTGTTGATTGTTCGAATTCTGCACAGTAGTCCTTTCATTCACCTCATTTAACTTGAGGAAAACACCATCTACTGTGAGAATGACCGTGCCAGATTTCTTGTCACAAATTGCATCTGTTAAAAAATAAACCTTTTTTCTTAACCATTCACAATTAAACTTGTAGCAATCACTGAAGAATGTGAATTATAATTACCATGATACAGATCGCTGCTTTTGAAGGCATCATCACAGTTCAGTGATTTTTATCTACAAGTAGAGTCCCCTCCTTTACTTACTTGTGTGAACATGATTCTTGCGGTGTTTGCTCTCCTCCCCATGAGAGACTCTTTCTTCATGTGTTTGACTGATGCTCTCCTTTCATGTTTCTGTTATTTTCCTGTCTGCTCCTCCATTTACCTTCTTTAATGCTTCAGCATACAACGTCTGGTTCTTCAAATTTGGGTCTTTGTACTTCTCTCATTAGTTTTGTGTACAGCACAGCCTTGAAAAGCGACACTATGTTCTACTCCACAGTTTTAGCACTTCGCTTTATTTCCTGGACATTATCCGTACCACACCTTTCCTTTCCTTTGCATTGTCCTGCAACATGCAACATGCACTTTCTTCTGATGCAATGTCACCATATACTCTTCATTTTAGCAACCGCACATGGAATGTGTGACTTGACATTTTCTCCATTGATCAATTCCTCTTTCAAAATCTTTCTCTGTTGTTCATCCTTTGCAAATATTTTAAGTCTCCTATCAATCTTCTTCTCAGTTGCCTTTGTAAGTTTTATTGAAGTGGCTGCCTTTGTTCAACTCAAGTGATTGTAAGCCTACTGCTCGAGGCCCCTTTGACGGTGTCATCAGAATCCTTGTTTGAACTATTAGATCTTTCAAACCTTTTCACCTTTTTCTGGTAGTTGCTGAACCATGTCACTATAATCCCAATCATCACCTAATGATGATTCATGTGTTTCAATCTATTTGCCCATGTTCAGGTTTGTCAATGACAGACTGTCAGTGTTAAAGGATAGTTTCACAAATTTGTCTTAAAACAACAGTTCAGTGTGTCCACACAGTCATTTAAAAGTAGATGTGAACTTATGAGACTTCAGCAGTCTGAGTTAGTCATATCAAGTGGATATCTGACACATTTACAAATTCCCTCTTTGTGTTTGCCTGTTGAGCTGTGGTGGAAGTATAATAACAAAAAGAGGGACTTTGGCACTAAAAAAGACTGCAACGTTGATTTGACTAATTTGAATGGCTGAAGCTCCATATTAGCTTCAGATTAACTTAAATACATTTTTACACAGAAGGACTGAATTTTGTCCTGAAGGGATCTTCTAATGGTCATCATGAACAGGAGAAATGCTTACAGCAAGAATAAAGTTACTGTTATTTATAAATCTGTATTTGTGCAATTACCTGCAACCAGATGAGGTTTAGATTACTTTTTTTTTAAATTGATACATTTTCCAGGTTATTGTTTTAACTCTATTGGATGAAGTAACACCTGATTTTGCCCCTAGTAGGAAACACATTTGCAAGTGATTTTCAGTTTCAGGCCTTTAAAAGAGCAATGCAGTAGAGACTGTAGTACCATGTGACTTAATTCAACGGCTGGCAGGGTTCTGCTACCACTGGCTATTAATCTTTACAGGCTGAGTTATGGCTCTTAATCAGCAGAAAGGCTAAACTCTAAACCCTTTCAGCAGCCAGGAATGTTTGCTGAATCAGCATTCATCTTTCTAAGCCTCTAAAGTCCTGAAATATCAATCCCAATTTTGACATTTGTGCAGTATAATGCATATGTCAATAATTAGATAGTTAAGATTTAAAACACTGAGGCCTTTTTTGTAAATCTTCACATCTAATCTTTCATACTTAACTTAATTATTAACCAATTCGATGTGACGTTATACAAGTGTCGTCCGTTTTTTTCTGCTTATTTAGACAAAATAAAACCGCTAAAAAAATGGCGCAATTAAAAAAAGCTTTCAACCAATGACTCAGAAGCGTTGTTTAATATTGTGCAATACATAAAAAAACACAAATACACAAAAAATTGAATGTGTCCACCTGAAACACCAAGAGTCTGTTTGTAATCGTGGGTCGGCCAGAACATTGTGGAGGAGACAACGCAGGACTGTGGTGATGTATTCATCTGAATAAAGATTACAATAATACTGATTGCAACCAAAATGATGATGATTAAGCCAATTAAAGAGGAGGATGTTTTGAGAAACCGTGAAATGTTTGCTGTGCTGTTTGTGTCTTTCGTGGCGTGCTATGTGTGCAACAGCAGACTGGCTGAACGAAGCGGTGCATGTGCATGTGTATTTTGTTTTTTTATATTATTATTTGAGGCCCCCTCCATCAGCACTTGGAGGTTAGTCATTTAACTTGTTGACCACAGCTTTATTATCTGTGTTTTTTTTATCTTTTTCAGCCTTTTTTTTTTGGACGTCTCATTTCCTCTTGTGCTTTATCTTCAACCGGGTTGTTTGGTTTCAATGACCTGCAAACAGCGATGCCTCAGTAGCGTCTTTGACTTCTGTGCGGTGGTCAGCGTCTGGACCGGATTCACATCTGGTAAATTAAAACACGGTGGTTGGTGACTAGCGAGCTGTGGCGGGAGGAGATGTCTTGTTTGAGAAAGTACTGCTGGGTGGATGTTTAAAGGTGGGACACCGGGGTAAGGGAGGAAGGGAGGCAGGTGAGGTAAGAGAAACCTTGGGCCTACGTTGGGCAAGTTAGGAGGCATAGCCGGGTACAACAGCGGCGAATAGTTGACTGGAGGGTATGTGGGCATTATGGGTCGAGGAGGAGGGGGTGCTTCTGATATGGTGTGGGTGTTGTCTGGAGAAAATGTTTGAAATACAGCGGCGCCTTCTTGAAAGTTAGTTTCACATTTCTCAGTGTCCTGAAAAGGACCACTGCTGCTGTTCTGAGTATATTCAACAGCTGGATGCATCTGTACTCGATGTATGTCTGTTGCGTTTCTCTGAGCACTGTAAGAGTTTGTTTGCAGAGAATAATCCTGAGCTACAGGGCTGAAACTAGATCTGCTAGACGGTGATGATCTGCTGTGACGTTTTGGAGAGAAAGAGGGCCTCGTTTCTCTTTCCCTGCTTCCTTTACGATGGCGGACCATCGAGTCGCCGTCCTTCTTCCCGTACAAGCGCTCCTGGATCCGATGAGACATTTGACCCAGTTCCTCGAATCCTAGATCCATACCAATGGCCTGCAAAACATCCTGCATTTGCCTCCGCTTGTGCTCATCTTCGGGCGTCAGCGTGTGGTGTGTTTCCACCACCGAGGGCGACCTGGATCTACTGTTAGAGCTGAAGTGGCTTCGTCCTCCGTCGCTCTTCTGCGGAGGCTTTTCGTCTGAACCACCCTGTGGGCTGAAGGACCTGTGCCCCCGCTGTGGAGAAGCCGCTCTGTAGGATTCCTCGCTCTCGTTCCAGTTCTGGGTGTACTGTTGGCCTTCCTGTTGCCTTGGAGACCAAGGACGTTCTACAGCGCTCGGGAAAGAAGCTGGGGACCATGGTCGATCCTCCTCTTCAGTAGGTGGCCGAGTCACTATCTTGGTGAGAGTGTCGACGTTCACGCCTTTGTTGAGCACGTCGAGGAAACGCTGGAAACCGTTGGTTGCCTTCTTCTCCTCCGGAACAGCAGGACTTTGGTAGGTGACATCATGGTCAAAAGACTGGCAGAAAACACAGAGAAGCAACGGGTTTATCGTACTGTCACCTGCACTCTTTGTTTGAGATTATTTTGGAGAAAATGGAACAACCAGTGACACAAATCTTTCCATCTAAATTCATATTCAACAGCACTTTCTGTCGGAGTGAATTCAATGGGATTCTTTAAGAAGAATATAGTGTTTGTATTGGCTGTGGTGTTACAGTCATCACTACATGTTCCTATCATATGTTGTAATGACACTAAACACGTCACAGAAGAAGCATTAAAAGATAAAGTATGTCGTTAAATAGATTGTAATGTTTAACTAACCATTGTTGAAGGGGATGTGTCAATCACATTTTATGGACCCATATGTCTGCTATCAGACAAGTCAGATATCTCCCAGTATTAAGTCTGATCCAATATTTCAGTGTTGTTGTTACTGTACTGTGCCTCTCTCTCCTCTCCCTGCTCCCTCCCTCTATTTCAACCACAACCGTTCAAGGCAGATCGCCCACCTAGACTGGTTCTGTTTGAGGATTCTTCGCGATAAAAAGGGAATTTTTCCTTGCTGCTGTTGCCAAGTGCTGCTCATGTAGGAATGTTGGGTCTCTTTAAATTAAAGAGTACAGTTTAGACCTGCTCTGTGTGAAAAATGCCTTGAGATAACTTTTGTTGTGATTTGGCGCTATATAAATAAAGATAAGTTATTTTAATAATTGATTGACACATTTCTAATGTGAAAATTGCCACCTGAGAAATCAACCCACCTGTCCACTCGATCCATTCAATGGAAATCTGGTTCCATTTGGACGATAATCATGATCTGTGGATGGGCTGTCATCGCTCTCTCTGGGTTTGGCATAACTCTGCTAAATATGGAGAAATATTTTAGGAATAAACATAACACAGCATACACATCAGGATTTTTTAAGACATGAATGAAGTGTCACAGATAATGTTTACTGTGACATACCGTCATAGAGTGATCTTGTGATTGCATCCTGTCTTGTGAATGGCCTTGGCTCCTCTCTTGACCGTGTCTGTCATTGTAATATCCAGAGGATCGTCTGTAGGTTAAATCATCACGTTGCTGCTTGTATGTAAACTCTTCATTTCGATGCCTGTTTCTGGAGTCTTGAAGTGTTTTCCTATGTCGGAAATCCTCTTCCTGTGGCAGTGTGTGTTTTAAATCCTTGGGTACACGTGAAAAACTGTCCGGTGAGTGTCGGTACATTTTGTCTTCAGACTCTCGCCTGTATCTGTAATTATCTTTGTCATCCTCTGTAACCCGTCGCCTTTTCTTTTCAGAGATGCTCCAATCGGGTGAGGACACGGGTCTCCTCGTTGGGCTCTTTCTACTCCTCTCCCTGTTAAATGAGTCTTTACTGTGCAGCCTCTTTGGTGAGTTACTGTACTCTCTACTCCTGCTCGTCCTCTCTGAGCTACTCTGTCCGTGATCTTCACCATGTTTATGATAGGACTCCCACGGTGCATCTCTGCGAGGTTCGCGCCTTTCTTCCCACCTGTCATTGTAGTCGTCCCACTGCCTCGTGCCTCTGTCGCCGTGCTGCCGCCTGTGGCCGTACTCAGACCTGTCTGAGTGCATCATCTCACAGTGGCTCCAGCAGCTGATCTGATGGCTGCAGCAAAAAGGAAATGATGATTTAAAATCAAGAGATGCAGACTTCAGAAAGAAACCAGATCATACACAGGAAACAATCACTCAGGCATTTAAAGGGAGAAGTCTAATTTCCCACAAATCTTAAAAAGTGGCAAATTCTTGTAGCTACTGGCTGAGACTGCAGCCCCCTCCCAAACAGCAGGAGGACAGGAGGAAGCACTGATGGTGCCTGTGTTTTTCCACTATTACTTAACTACACTAAGTATTATGATGTCGGGAGTATTACTTATTTTAAATTTATTTCCAGTGAGTCATTATTGAGTTCATATAGTGATTTTACTGCTATAAACATTACTGTTGTTGCTCTAGAAACAATATTTAATTGTATCTAAAATATAAATAAATTCTAATCCAGTTCAATATTAAAACGTCATTTCTTTAGTAATGCAAAAAAAAAAAACAGTAAGAATATGAGCCAGACATCTGATACACAGAAGAGTGTAGATGAGATAAAGATAAAAATCCTAGCATAGAGTAGGTTAGGATTTTTATCTTTGTCAAATTCTCTTTACTATACAAATGAATCCTTTGGAAGTTAATTACTTAGTGAAATCACCTGCTGTGCAGTGTTAAAAAAGCCATAATGTAATGGATTTATCACTGGACTTTAGCCGGTGGTAACGACAGTGAGGCATGTTGCCCTAGCTTGCCGCTAACTGTACATTAGTTAGCTAGCTGGTTAGCTTGTGTTTGTTTGTGTGTCGGCAGCGAAATAGCATAAAATACACAGCTGGCTAATGTTTACCTAGCTTGACACAAAACACCAAACGCTCAATTCGCTATTCCAGCCAGTTGTTAGAACAAATCAGCTGAACTGAAAGCTAAAGAGGCCGTTCTACACGTTATAGGCGTTAATGTTACTTAGCAACACTCTGCACTTGTCGTGTTAACTTAACGTTATTTTACCTTTTCCGCTGAACGACTCCACTCTTTTCCAAAGGGGAAACCGGGAGAAAAAGCTGAAACGCTACCTTTCATGCAGCTGGCTAGTGTTTGAACCGAGTTTTAACCTTTACTGGCAGACAGTAGTATGTGCGCCTTACTCACCGGGATGTTTGGTTTGGTAAGCGGCGGAGGAAGTAGAAGAAGCAGCGCCCCCTGTTGGATGGAGTGTAAATAGCATGATGATGCAGGCACAACACAGCGGCTGCAAGGATGATTATTCTATATTATTGGTTTGTAAATGAATTAAGACTTTTTTATTAGAAGTATTCCATCCAAATGAGTTAGGCTAAATGTGTTTGTCAGGCTTACCATCCCTTACAGCTGCTGTCATATTGTTGTATAGGCCATAATGAGAATTTTAGAAAAAAAGTGGCAATAGTATGAGAATGAAGAAGTAATTTAAGACAAAGAAGAATTCATAATTTTATGAGAATAAACTCCAGAAAAATATAATAAGCTGTGTATATAATATCAGACAACACTATGCCGACTGCTGTTTTAACATGAGGACTGTGGAGCATCTTGTCAAGTATAGCATTCACAAATAAATATTTCATCTTTTGGCTCATCAGCATGAGATTATTATGAGTATCAGGATTCTAAATGGTTGTGTGTCTATTCCAAAGAAAGAACCTCACTAACATTGGAAGAATTTTCCTCTTTTAGTAGATAAGGAAATGGCTGGACGTGGTCAACAACAAGACTGCCAGTGGTTTCATCTGATAGGGCTACTTTTCTTTTCCTCCTAGAATTACAACTTTATTACCATTATCTCAAAAAAACACATTTCCTCTCAGTGATCTCCCGATAACCCCTATAGCAGTTATTCCATTTTTTTAAGTCACTACGATTTTTCATTGGTTAGAGGAGAGGTATTTAAAATCATTACATTATATAAATCCTGCTTAGGGGTCTTTTTTCTCTAACATGTCTCAACATTACAGATTAAAATACATCTTATGGCTAGTGGGTGGACTCCCTATTTAAAAAATAGTAACCAAATCACTCAATTTACAGCATGCATCCTTTCAGATTTGATTTCAGATAGGTAGTATAGTGACATCTTATCATTATCATTGCTGCATGTCATAGTCTTGCTATCATAATAAAACAGTCAAGTGCTTTCATGGTTTAAATTTGATTTCTTCCATTTCTTACTCAAGCAAGAGAGAGACGATCAGTATACAGTATATACAATTCTAAAGTGGGGCAATGCTGCCAAAATAAATGACTACAATATGCTAGACCAAATGTGTCAGTGATGATAATGTGGCAGCATTTTGGGGAGGACTTTTGGTACTTTCAGACTATATTTACACACAACGTTTCTATCAATAAGTGCTGGATCATGTGGATCAGTTAAGTTCAAAAGGATGTATCACTTTAACTGTGAATGAATGAATCTTTAACAGACCAGGCACTTATATCAGTATTAGTGTATTAGTTATATTACTTTGTTTCTACCATCAAGACTAAATTATGCCTATACTGCCCTGTTAAGGCTACAATACATGAGATGTGAATGTTGTAATAATTCAGTGATGTGATTCTCACTACACAAGAGAACAGAAAACTGCTAAATGGATGAAAATGAAGTGACAACTTAAAGGCCTTGACAACTTTTTCTTTTTTATTTAATCGGGTACCTGCAATGAGTGTTGAGATCCTACATGAACAAACAACTTTCTGCTACAGTAATACAAATTCTGCTTATTGTTTATCGATTTCTCTATTTGCATTTTTGTCTGAGCTCTTCTCACTGATTTGACGTGGGTGGGGCTCTGCCGGAAAAAGGCATTGCCACATTTTCCCCATACAACTATCAGCAGCAACATCTGACAGTTGTGAGGTTGTTTGCTTGTGTTGGCAGCACTGACAGGGAAATGTGTTCAAAACATACATTCCTAATGAATCACATTGTTGGCTCAGTTTTTTTAGCATTAAAGGTGCAGTGCGTAGAATTTAGTGGCATTTTGCGGAATGTACTTGGCAGAAATGGAATATAATATTCATAAGTATGCTTTGATTAGTGTTGTCACCTGAAAATAACAATCATTGTGGTTTTGTTACCTTAGAATGAGTCTTTATATCTACATAGGGAGCGAGTCCTCTTCCTCAGATCCCACCATGTTGCACCACTGTGTTTCTACAGTAGCCTAGAACAGACAAACCAAACACTGGGTCTAGAAAGGGCCTCTTATATCTTTCGCAACCACCTCAGATTCTCCTGCACGTTTGGAGGGGGGAGGTTCAATTTGTTGCAATCTTCAATCTCAAAACTAGATGCCACTAAATCCCACACACTGGTCCTTTAAACCATAATAATTAATAATATTGAATGCTTCCTTTCAAACAGTTTGATTTGATTCAAGACTTTGATTTTTGTTAATTTAGTCATGAATATCTAATTAATTTAAAACGTTTTCAAATGCTTTAACACTACTGATTGGCATGTTTAGTATGTAACATTTAGCATGCTGTGTGTGTGCCTCCTAATGATAGGCAATGCTATGTTAGCAGTAATCTTCAAGTATATAGCTGAGGTTAACAGAATTGGGTCATTAGTTGTTGAGATATCCTCTCATGTGGAAAATTGTATGTGTTGGTGGTGCTGAATGAAAGGTTCACCAAAGTTGTAATGAGCTCATTTTCTAGGGAATGTGAAAGTCTGTGAAAAAAAACAACCTTAAAAAGTAGTTAAAATATTTCTTGGACAGATGGATCCAGTGACTGCGACACCACTAAAGCAACCAAAAAAAGCTTACAACACACCCAGTACACACTATACACATTCTTTATTAGATCCTTCCCTACTTGTAGCCATCAAATGACAACCCGTTCATTTGCGAGAACAACTGAAATGTTAAACAAATGCCATACTTACAGAATTTGTGCAACGTCACACACAGCTCTACGTAGGCGCCTGTGTAAGTCTACATCATTATACTCACTAATGAGGTGCAGTCATTGCTCCCTGGGTGATACAGATGATAAATAAGCTCCAATCACATGTGCATTATAGACAGTTAGTCTGTGTTAACGATGGAATGGTGTGAGGGATGTGTGTTGCGTGAGTGAGGCGCAGGCCACTCAGAGGAGGATTCAAACAGTCCCAGGGTCCTCTCCTGCCACTCCTGCAAGTGCTAGGGATGTCCACCTGAGGGCACTGTAACAGAGGATAGTTTAATACATGTTAGACGCTTATGGTAAAGGAGGCAGAAAATTCACAATCACACCCCCACATGTTCCTATCAGACATATGAAAGAATGAGTGTAACCAAAAGTGTTGGAGAGGTAAAACCGCACCAAGAGACACCATAATAGGTTTTATTTATATAACGCCTTTCACAGACCCAAGGACGCTTTACATACAAGAACCTGTTGTAAGAATAACAGCTTTCTCTTAAGTTCTTAAAGTGGCTTTGACTTTTTGATCTTATAAACCGTTACTGCCTAACTATAGAGAGGCTCTCATTATCTCGGGTTTTCAATGTGCTTTGTTGGCTTATGCCAAAAACACACAAGAAGCCAGTTAAACTATCATTTAACAGCTAATTACAATTACAAGGTTACAAAAAAGTTCAGATTTGTGCCTTTAACCAGCTCAGACTTCAGGGATCATGGTCAGGTCTGTCCAGATTTCAGCAAGTTTGACTAAATGTCACTTGAGAGTTGAGATATTTAAATTTTCTGCACCTGCCCAGCCCTTTTTCACAGATCAATGTAACCTTGACAATAATGATTAAATTAGGTGTGAATCAGCCTTTATGTAATTTAGTGTATTCTGAAGTTATGTAGGTGTCTTATATCTGCCAACATAAAAAAAAGAGTAACTTTCTGGTTCATTGTATTATAATAATCAGGCATATTCATCACTGTGTAACTTTTAAGCGTCAATCTGGAAATTTAGCATCCTTACGCACACACACACACACACACACATCAAATACAGCTCCTGTAGCCTCCCACCTCCTCACTCGTAGAACTTAATCTCTGTGTCCACGCAATCAAAAAACAAGTCCCCCAGCTCGTCTCCGGATATCTCTCCACTCAGCATGGCTGAAATCTCGCTCAGACACTGCGACTCCAGGTCCCTCAGAATCTCATAGATAGCTAAACCCTCGTCCTGTGGGAGAGAGAGACAGACAGACAGAGAGAGAGAGAAAGACAGAGAGACGTCAAAACAACAGTAACAGCCTTGTCAAATGTTACTTAGTTTAAATTTGTTTAAACCTACTCAAGCAGGCTAGATCTTAAGATATGGTGGAGACTTTTTGTGCTAAACTTAGAAACACACTTCTAAGCATTAGGTTTACATACAAAAGAGCATCAGAGAATTATGTCTTTTATTTGTTCAATTATTAGATTTCAGTTTCATAACAGTATACCTTTAAGTGTGTAGATAATAGAACTACATAAACACCATAAAAAGTTTTCTTGTTTTGCTTCTTTCCATCTTTTATAATATTAAAGTTTATCAAACTGTGTCGAGCCTCACTCGGGATAAGACAGATTTTTTTTTAAGGAGCCGGATCCTACTGTTGGGCCTTTTTGAGAAGCTTCCTAAGACTAATTTAACCTTAAAACCGTTAACACATAAATGATCATTTATGGGACTTAATAACAGCCGGTATACACCTGCTATCACACAAAGCCTCTTCCTCTACAGGCTAATCTGGCTCTACACATTCTTATTTGCTCACCAAAACAACAGGAAATAGTTTGAAATTCCATCCATACCAACTGATAGTATTTTGTATGTACAAAACACAGTTTAGTACAGGCTATATAAAAAAATAACACACTTTGCTGGAATGCAACACATGCAACCACACTTTAACTTTTGGAAAAGCCTCTGCCACAAATCCACAACCAGAAAGCATACGGAAGTGGAGCTTAAGACTTTTCTCAGTGTCCCAGAATGAACTTCCACGCTTCACTTTTAAGCCCAACCTGTATTTAAAAAGTGCTACGAATGAGCTGACAGCAGAGTACTGAGCTTGAACGTGAGCACATTCATCCCCATGACAACCAGGCAAAGTCCACACACCGATGAAGCCTGTGTGCTACGTTGACATCTCTGGAAAAAAAAGGGAGCAAGTTGACCGTGACCTGAAATAGCTTTGTCAAACTACTAATTCCAAAAGTCAAACATTGCAGAGTTACATAGAACTTCTCGTGATGTTTTACTATTATCTGCAGTTATTTTGAAGCAAGTCTACAAAACTTTTAAAAGAAGAGATAACACATTCTTCCTCTTACAAATGAAAAAGTTGAATTAATAAGTAGTTAAACACAGCATTACTCAGTTTCATACAGTATGGGGCTTTTTCGAGCTACAGCCTGGTATGACTGCTACCTAATGTTACTACTTTAGTAAACTTTAGACAGATATTGCTGTGTAACTGTGTAACTTAGTGAAGTTGCTGACACTTCTCTATGTGTGCTACCATTATTTCATAACTGTCACATGTGGCAACATTGGCGGTTGTTCCAGAAAAGTTACACACAATAAGTTAGCTTTAGCATTTTATAGCTGTGAGCAGTTCCTCTATTTCATGTTTTGCATTGCTTTGATGGAGAACAATGTTCATCAACAGCACACTTCAAAATAAAGTATTTTTTTTTACTATGAATACTTCATTTGATCACTTTTCCAGTATGATCGCAACACATTAAAACCTGCTCAAAATTAGTATGTAGGGCCACAGCTAATTGGTTACTTCACCCTCGCTTTGTACTTAGCAACAACACAGAGGCCCCTCCGGTGAAGGTGGATTCACCTCACACTACCAGAATTATGATGTAATAAGCCCAAAGCAGAATAGAATGTATATGTATAATGTCTGACACACATCATCTCAGACGGGACCGTCAGCTAAACAGTGTAAATCTCACATTGTTTTGAAGTGCTAATACCTCCCAGCGTCTTCATGTTGTCTTTGATTGCACAGCGTACTGAGAATGGAAACCCTGCTCTTTGGCTTTGAGTGTGTACTTGTAGTGTGTTTATGTTTAGTCTACACTCGCGCCGTGCGTCTTGTCTGCGCTAACTGTGAGGTCCTGTTGTGTGTTGTGTGTTGTTTTGCAGTTGGTTGGTTGGTTGGGGGGGGGGGGTGATGGGATGTGTCGGTCCCGTGCTGCGCAACCGTCCTTACGTTCAACTCTCAATAACAGTGATTCTGCTTCGGTTTGCACACGTAATGAATGAGAACTCCTGGCTCTGCCAGGATCTGTACAGGACTATCATTGACCTAGGTCATCCATCAGTGCCCACCGGGTTGGTCTCCAAGGTGTTGAGCGCCGTCTGGTGGGCCTTGTACAGGTCGTGTCTGCGGTCCACCTGGGTCTGGAAACGAGGCTGCTTCCTGACGGGGTCGTCTGGGCCGAACTGTGGGGAGACCACCCTCAGCACTCGGGTGGAACCCTCCGAGAAGATAAAAGGCTTGAATATAGACCTACCAGGGTACAGGTGTGGTGGGATGGCGGGGAGAAAACAGGAGAGGTAGACACAATCAGAATTTCATATTGACATGTTGAAAGGAAAAGCAGAGATGAGGAGGTAAAGAATGTTGGAATCTCAACACCTTCATAATGAATGCATTCTTATCCAAGCTTCCTATATGATGTTTATTCTTGTGTTTTAGCTACAGCACGCAATGTTTTGAAAATGCATTGGTGATAAATGAGGATCAGTTTTTCATGCCGTAAGTTCAGAGAACCTCATGGCTGAAAAAGCTGGTTGACTACATTTAGAGTACAGTGTGTGTTTGGACAGAATGGCCCCATTTAAATCCGAGTGAATATTTATCCCTTATTCCCCTGTAATAGGAAACTTAATGCTGAAATACAGTGCAGTGTTTTTTTCCAGGAAACGTGCTAGGAAATTATTTAGAAATTACAAGGAATTTACAGACCCATAAAATAAACTTCTACCCATATGTTTTTACCTTTTGACTCATTTCTTTCTGATCATTTCTAAAACAAAACACCCAGAACAGCATTATTTCACAAATAGAGTATCAATCAGTGCTGAAACCTTTCAACTGAGTGTTCAGAGTGCCTTAACTGAAGTTTTTCTTAATGTTGTCTGTGTCACACCTGGAGGGGTCTGGAGTGGCAGTGAAGAAGTGGATGCAGGGCAGGCTGGTGTCTTTGGGCAGGACAGACACCATGCTTCCTGTGGTGCAGAAACCACCAGAATCCATGCAGATGCCGCTGGGCTTGTCCCTCAGAATGGACATCATCACCTCTGCTGTCACTGAGCCTGGGGCAAGACAGGAGGGACACAGAGCAGATGACAGATGCCACAAATTCCCATTAAAAATATATGAATGACCATGACAGAATATTGAAGGAAAAATCCAGCCTGGGAACAATGCAATTCTACCGTATGCTGATGTCAGGTGATGCATTTGAATTCTTGAATTATTACTATTTTGAATTTACGATTCAACGATTACGATTAAAATATTTCACGTGGAGCTGCAATTACCTAAAGCAGAAAATTCTTCAGCTCTTAAAAACACATAAACACTGACTGATTGTGTGTTATCCTCTCAAAACAAACAAACAAACAAAAAAAAAGTCACAATATTGCAATGCTTAGTCATAAAAGAGAATAGGCACCCATTTGTTTACTGAAAGTAGCCTCAAAAGAGCTTAAAGATCAGAAAAAAAATCTGTTATTCTCTTGGTACAAATATCCTAATCCCTAGCATGGGCAGGCATGCTCAGGGGTCCAACGGCATTCTGGGAAGTGTAGGAGTTGACCACCCTCACCATCATGCTGCTGGAGGAGCTCTGTGCCTCCCTTGTAGCGCTTTTTGGCCATCTCCATCCTGGCGGGCGGGTTCTCCGGGCTGAACGCCTCAGAGAAGTTGAACTCCCCTTCACCGTCCCACCAGCCCTGAGCCTGAGCCACGCTCCGCAGCTCCGGGTGCTCTGCCGCGATGTCGGCGCCAATGGTCAGCTGGTTGGATATGTTCTTCACACCCTCTGGAAAAAGAAAGAAGCCGTTACCGTTCTGCCTTTCAAAAGCAAACCCGTGCACGTCTCCTGCGTGTTAGTGCAACGTGTGTGAAATTTCTCAGCCGTTAGTCAGAAACTTGTGCTCGGATTGGTTTATCTCCATTTTAACAGAGTGATCCAGCCATGACGGCTGAGCGTCACTTCACCGCAGATTCAGGATTCCCTGAATTACATGACACATGTCTATAAGCTGTGGTCTCATGTTGAAGATATTTAGTTTTCCACATTAAAGAACAACAATTAGTTACGCGATCATTACATTTTCTTTATGAGTTTTAGAGCTGATTTGCCCTTTAAGGCTGATTAAGCAGCCAAGCACCTTAACATTGGATTAGTTTAGTTTTTAGTCCTGGAGATGTTTCTGAGTCAGCTTTGGAAATGCAAGAAGCATTTTAATCTAATTATTGAGGTGGACTTGAGCTGCCTTCCTATTACTTTGTAGCGTTAGTACTTTTATCTTGTGTATTATAATTTTGTAATTTTGTTTCTCTATGTTGTAACTCCACTACTCTACTACTCCTCTTCTGTTTCTCCTCCTGACCTTTATTTCATCATTTCAAGTTCTTTTTTTTTTTTTAATGGATCGTAAAGCCTTCTTGAGGCTTTATAAACAAACTTGCCATGACTTGACTTAGTAGCGAGAACATCTTGACAATGCACAATATAGCTAGATGCTGTATTTGGATTAAACCTCATTATTTATAATTAACCCCAAGCCCTCAACAGTTTTAACCTGCACAAACTGCTGAACACACACACACACACACACATACACACACTCAGCGGTTCAAGCTGTTCATTCTGCAGCTTCATTCGGCACTCAAATAAAAAAAGCAAGTCGTAATTATTTTAGTGATAGTGGAGCAGTGAAATTCTCTGCACCCTCCATCCTCACCTGTGACTTTCTGCGCCACCCACAGCCTCCCGGCGGTTTCCAGGACCCAGGCCTCGTTGCGGTCCACCAACAGGAAGGTGTTGTGGTAGCTGAAGGGCTCCGGATCCTCCCTGCACGGCCCTCCCTGGCCATGCTGCTCCAGGAGGCCGGTGATCACTGCCAGAGCCGCCCACGCACTGTCGCCACGCTCCAGCCCCAGCCTGACCATCACACACACACATACCAGTTTACTTCAAAATGTAAAAGCTGAGTTGAGTTCCCAATGCAGTTTCAAATGTTAGCATGCAATTTACTGTTATTAAAAGCTTTCATTTAAATTCAAACCAAATATCCTTTTTTTAATGCATTTGGACAAAATATAAGTCATTTCAAAGCATTAACATATGTTTTTCTTTAAAGTATGCTTCATTGTAAAGCGGTAAACACAATTTTAAATTGTCAGAAAGTCAGACTCAAATTTCGAAAACTATCAACATGTTTCACGTTCCTTCAGGCGCTTTAAGCAAACACGCTTCTATTTTCATTTATTTAGTCTTATCTTTTCATTTAGGTTTTTTTTTTCCCCTCGCAGTCCTTTAAAAACCTGTTCAGTTTGTTGGCAATGTTTACATGCTCTTCTGTCTTGTTTCTTTTTTGAGGAAATGCTATTGTATCACTTGGCGCCTCGCCATACTTGCAGAGTATTCTAATACACGGAGATGCACAGATAAGCGCTACGCTTCAGCGGCACTTACACTTCCTGTCATAACACGCTTCTGACAATCTACACACCCTCCTGATCAAAGGCTGAGAGGATTAAGCTAATACTTCCACTGTATAAATGCAGTCAATAGTAGCGCCAATCAGCTCTGAAGATTACTTGTTCTTCATTGCTAAAATTGGATGATGTTGCTGTTTAGTATCTATGGTGCTGTGTATGCGAGGCTTTTTCGGAGCTCACCGGACAAGGTCCATGCCCAGCAGAGCCTCTCCGGGGCAGACGGGCTCTCGAGTCCAGACCGCCTCATTCCCAATACAGACCCCCTGATCGTTGGCTCCCATTTCAGCCCCCCACATCCAGGCGGGTTTGCTGAGGATGACAGCATGGGTCTGCTCCACCTGTGGGATCTGGATGTACGTGCACTAAAGGTGAAAATACAGAGTGAGAGACAGACTGAGAGTGAGAAAAATGCAATGCTGTTTATATTAAAGTCACATTGCATGGATAAATCTGAATTATATCTAGTGTGTGTGATAAGCTGACACATCCATACTGTAACTGGATAACAAATTGCATCAATTCCCTTTTGATATAATGTTGAACAGCCTTTTTCTTAAGGGTAGAGTGTCCACTTGAGAGATACTGAAAGGCCAAAAAACAAACCTGTTTCCACAAGTAACACGTGACACATCTAAAAATATTGACATACTTGTGGTTCCATAAATCTGGCTTCAGATAAAACAGCATTGATGCATCAACTTGTTTAATTAAGTATTAAACACTGAAGAAACAGAAATGGGAGACGGATGAGCGTCACATTAAACTGTAGGACACTTTCAAATATATGTATCATAAATGATTGACAAACTGCATTTACATTTATGTGAAGCTTAAAGGATCAGTTCACCCAAATTACCAAAAAACATTTTTATTCTCACTTACCTCTCATGATGTTTAAGCATGCAAATAGTTTTACTTTTATGTGTCTGTGCCCAGAACAATGGAGGTAAATGGAAATTTGTTTGTGATGCTGACAGATTTTTTTTAAAAAGTACATATAAAAAAATCAACAGTTACATCAAGTGTCAGTGGCCCCCGTTATTGGACAGCAACACTTTTCACCGGGACTACAAGGAAAACGGTGTACACAGAGGTCGGGGATAATTAAGAGCGATAAGAAAACTGTTTCAAAAAAGAGATGCTGATGTTATTTTTTTAAATGCTGTGAGCACCACTTGTAACATTTCATTCACCTCCATTGCATTTTCTTTTTTTTTGTTTTTGTAATTTTGCTAAAGCAACCCTCTAAGCCTCCGAAACTCTGATCTGATTATCGCCACTGAGCTCAAAGATTATTCTTTCCTCAAAAGCAAAGCTTAAAGGACAGGTTCACAATTTATCACGTCTGTGTTAAAACAACAGTCAGGTGCCAATGTGAATATTTAAGCAGTTGTTTTTTTTTGCTGTGATCATTCCTCGTGTTCATTATGAAGATTAAATAATCCCCTCTGAGCGTGCTCGCAATGGAAATGAACGGGGGGCAAAATTCATCGTCCTCGCTTTGACCGACAAATGTATTTAAAAGTTTCTCTTAAGATAATATGAGGCTCCAGCTTTCTGAGTTGGTAAAATAAAGCGAATGAATATCTTCCACAGTTACAGTCTTTTCCCTCTTTGTGTCTGGACTTCACATCATTGCACTAATATTAATATAAACACTCAGCTGTGGATATGCTCGAGTGAAAATGTAACAAAAGAGCAACGAAAAGGAGAAAAATATTTCATGAACCTTAAGTTAGTTCCCTGTTAACTATTAACAGGATTTCCAAATGAAGTCCTCAAGTAAATGTTTAACAGTTGTGGCTCAGACTGCAGTCAAGACAGGTTTATTATTATAAATAGTGATGTATTATTAGTATCGGGAAGTATGTTATTAGAAACTTTTTATGCCTGAATTCATTTTACTGCAGTGTACCAGACTGGATGTACGCAGTGTATCAGTCAAGTATGAATTTAAAATGATGTATAATGGTTATTGTCAGTCAGCTGTAGCAGCATCAGCAGCAGAGGAGGCAGTAATGTGGGGCTGTGTGTGTCTCAGGGCTGCTTCACCTCCAGCATGGAGCCTGGAGGGTGGGATGCTGCAGGGTAGGACGCCACCTCCTGCACCTCATCCCGGGGACGGTCCGAGTTCTTCCCAAAAATCACATGGTCGTCGCGAGAGCCGGGGGGCAAGGAAACAAAACAGTCACATGACCTGGGGGCCTCTGCCATCCTGCAACACAATCACAACAACAACAACACATAAATAAAAATAAAATAAAATAAAATAAAATAAGTGGGTGGATAAAACACTAAATGAAGCCTGGCTGCTTCTAGAGGACTGAATTAAAACTGTTTATTGAGAGATGAGATGCCAAAATAAGTACTCATTCAACCAAGTAAACACTCTGATTTCATCTGACAGTGTGTTTGACATCCAGCACAAGTGTGTGAGCCTACACCCTGTGACCATAATGTGCATGTGTGGGGTAAAGGAAGAGTCTCCTTCCATTCCCCACCCAGCTTGTTTGCAGAAAGTCAGACTCAGCCGGTGCACTCACTGCCCATCCCTTTCACACAGGGATTAGGAGGCAGTCTTGTGCAGAGCACTTTATTGACTGTAATCTTCACAAATCCGACCGCCACGTCGCTCTATTATCGCTCTAGCATTTTCTTGCGACCATGAATCGCTTTCGATCTTTTCCAATAACGTCGCCCCAACTTCCCCACCCCTCAAAAAAAGTGCGGCGATGGCGGAGGCAGCCTGTGGCGGAACTCCGTGTGCGATCAGTGTTTATAACAGAGATAAGGCCTGACTGATCGGCGTGCCCACACTGTCACTACCCGGCTCTGTCTCGCTCTCTTTCGGAGCAGCGACACGCCCGTTGCTTCCTGTCATTTCGTGTCTTTCGGACAGCTGAGTTAAAAAAAAAGAAGAGGGGGGCTTCAACTCCCGCGTTAATATTGTGTGATCTAAGCACTACGCTGTTTAATGCTGCTGCAGAAAAATGTTTACCTTTTTTTTTTCAATCGTGAGAGCGGACGGCCGGCTGGGGGAAGGCAGGTTGTTGTAGATACCGAGTCACGTGACCGAGCAATCCAAAGGTCTGTACTTAAAGGTCTCGTCTCGTCTGGCCACAAGCACAGCTCACCGTCTCAAAAGAGTCCGGTCCACACCTGTGCAAAGCTGCACAGCAGGCCCGGCTGAATGCTGATGTAGCTCTCCATCATTAGTCTGCACACCCACAGCAGATATGATGCTTATAATTACACTCAAGGTCATGGGAATCCTTCAATCCATCATTTCTTTCTTTTTTTCTTCTATTTTTTTGGGGCCATTTTTTGCCTTTCAGACCACATACACTGTAAAAAAGGAGAGAAAAAATAAAGAAAATAAAAAACAGGCCCAAGAGGGTAATTAAATAGTATTGAAACCAGTTTGGTTGCTTGTTATCAGCGTCAATGAGTTGATGTCTGTGTGTCTCCAGCAACTATACAGGTCCTCCTTCCTTTCAACATCAATTGCTCTTCTTAATAAACAACCTGCCAAATTTCAATCTTAATCTAATTATATATTTATTTTACTTTGAACTCTTGCACTTTATTCCTTTTAAAAACTTGGTCCCTGCCCTGTGGTTTATTGTATTATTGTGTACTTTTACTCTCTAACTTAAGCCACTGGTTCTAAAGGTTGAGCTACCTTGTGCACAGTATTCTCAACTTTTAAAAAAAATATTTTTTTATTCTTGTATAAATCAGTTCCAGCACTAGGTTACTTTTAATCTATATGCAATATTTCTTATTAGGTTTAAGTGCAATATCTGATGGATAATCCAGAAACCACGTTAATGTGTAGACTGTCGATGTTCCTGTATGTCACTTATGTCATATGTAAATGTAATGTGATCGTCGCCACTATACACTGTTGTCCAAGACAAATTTCCTCCTTGAGGACAATAAAGTTTATTCTGATTCTGATTCTGATTTTATATTCACTTTCTAACATGTCTTTTATTTCAGATTCTTCCATAAGACTACAGGTCAGGGATGTGTCTACCTATGGACACCTGTTGATATATTGGTAGCCTATTTATTCAAGTCAAGTCATCGCAGTCTTTGCAAAGGTTTTATAAGTTGTACACAATGGTTATATTAATAGTTTTTCTATTATAAAATCATACACTGATGCTTTACATTACTAAATTATTTATTTTGATAAACTTGTAACACCTTAGACTATTTTTTTGTTTAACTTTTATATGTATTTGTACATATTTCTTTACTCGTAAGTTTTTATGGTGTATATCTTATCATAGAAGGGCCATCCTACAAGCCTTTATGGGTTTTATTGGCTGAAAGAAATTCTGCATGTATTATGTTTCTTGTAAATTTATATTTTTCTTTATTTGCAATAAATTAAAATAAAAAGTAAATAAAAAATTACTAACACCTATATTAACAGTTACAACAAAATACCTGTTTATCCATTAGGATATCTTTGAGGCTCACTGTATTTAATTTAATTGACTAAAGTTTACAATTGACCACAGACAGAACAATTCATCTACAATAGTGAATATGTGTATTACTTAAATGAATCTAACTATATGGGACTGCTTCGGTCAGTGTGTTTCTCAGAGTCATTTACAGTATGTTTGTTTTGCAGTCTGAGCGTCACAGTTTTTGGCGTTGTGAAAACACCACTGCTCACCACCGCTCTTTACCAGTCCTCTGGATCACATACTGGCTAATCAGTGTAATTAAAGTTGGATGAATTCCTGTGTGTCAGTGGGTTAATTGAGTGGCTGTCTCCTCTCACTGGTGTTTCATTCAACTATGTTGCATACACTTCCTGTCTGTGAGCTTGTTTTTTCCAGACACAAACATTCATCACCAACTTCCACCTGTTCTCAACATTGATCCCATTTACCCCTACAGTGATTGGTATCTAGCCGTGCTGATAGTTTTGATTTTATAGTGTGGAGATGAGCCTTTGTCTGAGGGATGTCTGCCACAATGTTGTTACTGTGCAATGGGGGCAAGTGGAAAACTGTCTTTCACAAACAATGTCCCTGTTACTGTGGATAATAACAGTTTTCATGGGGACTATTTCTTCAGCAGCAGTTGTAAACAATGTAAACTATTCAGCGCGAGGCTTGTGGACAAAGTTTCTGGAGTGAAAGTCATAGATAGTGGAACATTGTTGTTGTTGTTGTTGTTTTAAAACTCAGAATCTCTGTCCACACCTCCAATTTATGTTTTTTTGGCAACTCCTACAGTGTGCCCATTGGCAGTAATGTCTATCAGCATTTTGAAAAGTGGCTGTGTCAGAGCCAGAACTATAGAAAGTTAAAAAATGGACATGAACATGATGTTGATAAGACTGACATAGCTACATACATAACTTTCAAAGCTGGCATATTTTTAATCAACATGAGAAATGGTAAAAATGCAGCTATAATCAATGTATACGTACCTAGCACTTTATTAAAAACACCTGTGCAATCTAATGTAATCTGATACCACAGCTCTGCCATATATTCTACTTTAATATCAGTTATTGTTTACATTGTTAGAAAGGTGACAATTCTACTTTATGTTTATTACTGAGGTTTTAGTGGGTGTAGGTGGTGTACTGGAATGCATTATACTGAAGTATTCTTGATATTTTGTCCACCCCATTAATGACTTAACCTAACACTGTGCACAGGTGTAATGTGAAAGAAGTCACTTGTATTAAGGAATACAGAGAATCACCGACTCTACTAACCTAACCCTAACCCTACTTTTATGTATTACACCCTACTACTTTACTGTTTTCATTCACTTTAACTGCTCTCGTCAAGCTTGTTTCCAACCAGAGCAGGTAGCTGTTTGGAGTGAA
The DNA here is from genome assembly GCF_963691925.1 of Scomber scombrus. Taxonomy (NCBI): domain Eukaryota; kingdom Metazoa; phylum Chordata; class Actinopteri; order Scombriformes; family Scombridae; genus Scomber; species Scomber scombrus. Next base: position 5,165,043 of record NC_084971.1, on the reverse strand, counting down.
AAAGCTTTAAAAAACCTGCTGTATATTATCTGCCCTGGCACAAAAAAGGACAAAGTTAGCTACTGTTTGGTGAACATGGTGGAGCAGTAAGCAGCTAAAGAGCAAAGCAGAGCTACAACATTAGGTTTATCAGGTGGTCCCAAACATAACTCCAAATGAATGCTAATGTTGCCTTGTGTTAGCTGATGGTTTATTACATGACACTTTGTTCATTTTTCCATATCAACTTTATAAAGTGATAAAATGTCTTCTGTTGCCCCAAGTAGCAAAACAAGTAATAAAGTTAGCTAGAAGTTAACTGCTCCTAGCAAACACTAGCTAGCGCTAACGCCTGCTGCCTGACTGAAACCCAATACAGATATATGCTAACATGAACATGACTGGACATGACATGACTCGGACTGATAATAAAGTGAAAATTCCATTTGGTTCTTGGGTAAATATTTAAATGCTGTGAGAAAATGAATTCCTTACTCTTCCAACGGCTTTCTGTTTACTTAGATTCCATTGACTGAACAGTAAATTGACAATATGAAGGCAAACAATAGATTTAACCTAAGCTAAAAATAGAGTGTCTAGGATGTGGTTGCTGTTAGTTTGAACTTTAACGATGTAATCCTGCCCAACCGCATTGCAGTGACTGACAGCATTCTTGGTTTGTTGTGCTCCACGTCCGAACCAGACGGCTGTCTGTCAAAAGCTATGACTCATTAATATATAAATCAGTGGGCGCCATAATGTCAACTTTTGGTGATGCACTCAGTTGCATGGTAGCTGTCTAATAACAGCTCAATTGTACAGGTGAGCGAGCAACCAACAGGAGGACCATCCTATCTGCTCCCAGCTTCTGTTGCGTTTGAGAACGTGTTGAGCACCTGGATGCTATGCTAAGTTATGCCCAGATTTGTAGGAGGTGTTGAGTTATCTTGAAGCAGCTGGGTGGTGAGTGGTGTTCCCTCGTTATACACCAGGAATGCCTAAGGCAACAGTACTGAATTCTCAAGAGGTTTCTGAGAAGACAACCTGTTACCTGAACGGCGCTCGGCTACTTCCACACCCTTACCAGCCTTTCATCTCCTGGAGCGTGCTGACAAGCATTGCACATCCTGTCTGCCTTTACACACAAACATTAAAAACACCATGGGAAGTAAACACCCACCTGAGCCAAAGGCAGACACACCCAAGTGAGACCTCGCACACATATACAGTACGCGCACACACGCACACATACACACACACACACACACACACACACACACACACACAGAGACGCAGAAACAAGCACAGACAGAGTGAAACTAAACAGAAGAGTGAAAAACAAACCTTGTAAATACATCACATCACTTTGACAACAAACACTTGTGTTGATTGATGAAGTGATAAAAAAAATATTCAGAACAGATTCAATCAACTAAAGTCATTTAAACAAGGTACTCTTTTAGCTTTTGCTTCCCCTTTAAAAAGTTTATATTGTACGACATTTAAAATCAGTTCCAAAGTGGTGAAACGGTCGCACCATAAGCAGGGAATCTGTAGAAAGGTAGTGTATACAATTTTTGTCTGTCTGCGTCTGTCCCTCCTCATGTGGGAGCAAATAAGATGGTTAAAACCACGCAGGTTCACATATATCATGAACTTATCAACACTGTGTCTCGGCATGATGATATATTTTAAGATGCGTGGACAAAAGAGCCAACATTTGGCTTGCTTGGTGAACACACATATTGACATAAGCGCGCACACACACACACACAAACACACACGCACACACGCACACACACACACACACACACACACACACACACACACACACACACACACACACACACACACACACACACAGTGCTAAGCTGAAGACCTCTCCAAAAGCCACGAAGGCGTTATGGCCCGGTCTGTAAGCCCTGCCATGTGAAGCAGAGGGACGGCCTGAGGAAGATGAGGGGTGTTAAGGGACGGAAACAGCTGGTGAAAAGCCCAGAGGATATTAATCTGGAGGGGGGGGAGACAGGATGGCAGGAGAGGCCGTCTAATAAAGCATGGTATTACTGCTGCAAAGGTGTCTGTCTGCCTGTCTGTCTGCCTGTCTGTCTTCCGGGAGGATTACTGGTGAGCTAAGAAAAAAAATGTTGGCTGTCTGTGTCCATCTGGTACAAACTTTATGCTCTATAAATCTCGAAAAGTTCCCGCATCTCCTCGTAACAAATCTGAGTACATTTTTGTGTTGAGTGCACCTTTTATAGCTGTTAGGAAATCTGTGATCATCTCCAGCTCATCCGATAAATCTAGTTAGACACTTCAAGTTTTACAACCCTTCACACTGACATACCCACACACACACACACACACACACACACACACACACAACCACACACACACACACACACACACACACACACACACACACAACCACACACACAACCACACACACACATAGAGGTTTTTGAAAATTAGATAAAATAAAGCAATCCAAATTTTCTCTGAGCAATTAAAGTTCCGGTTAAAAGGCAGAGGTGGAAGATGGGAGGGGAAGCTGGGCGGCATCAGTCGCACAGACAGTAATGACGGCGCCACTAATGTTTAACAATCAAAGATGGGAGGCGGGGGCTCGCAAGGAAGTCTCTCCTCGAAAAATACAGGTGTTTGGTACAATCAAAGCGCAGCTTGCAGAAATGACTGGGTTTGAAGTTGAAAGGGGAGGCAGGAGGAGAGGGGGGCCGTTGTGGTGAGTGAGTGCCTCTATGAGAGAGAGAGAAAAAAAGTGACTCAGAAGGCAACTGTGGGCCGGTCTCTCCTCCGGGATTTTGAATAATTAACAAGGATAAGGAAGTTGCCTACTAGGTGCTTACTATTTACTTTGTTTGGATTTTTTTCTGCTTCTGGAGGGGAAGTGAGGCTTTAGCTGGCCTAGCTCTCTGGAGGATGGCGTGTTGGCAGGAGGATTTGTCTGGGACACCAGTGTGGTTCCCGTGGGACTAGAGCAAGTCAAACCAGCCAGAGGCCAGTGAATCAGAACCAACTTTATACGGTGGGAATCTTGTATACAAAACAGATAAACACACACACAAGGATAGTCCCACGTTACACACACAGAGGCACACTCACACAAACTGTGAGCTCGTGAATTCAAGCTCATGTCTCATGACCTTTAGGGAAACCAACGCAAATGCTCCAAAAACTAGTTCTTGGCTAATTGCTATAATTATAAATACAATAGATACTAACAGAAATGATACAGTATGATTAAGGCGTGTAAGACATATACATTTGTTACATCATAGTGATTAACCAAATTACTCGACATTTTCTTATTTCCTTTCCTGCTAAGAGTTAGTTGAAAAGATTGAGGAGCAGAGGCAGCTTACTTAGCTTAGCGTCAAGAACTGCTAGCCTGGCTCAAAATATAAACCGCACCTCTAAAGCTTACCAATTAACACGTCATCTAATTTAGGAAAAAAAAAAAGAATGAAAAAGAAAGAAGTGTAAAGACAAGAGGTTGTGGTTGTATGTGCCAGGCTATGTCTTGGCTCACTGTGACTTTTTTTTTATTAACACCTGAAAAACCACAAAGTATCATTTTCAAACAGGCTAATTTTTAAATGTCCTTGTGCTAAGCTAATCAACTGCTAGCTGTCAATCCATACTTACAATTGTCTTACGTAACTCTCTTTAACATCCGTTACATCATAGTGATTTACCAAATGACTTGACATTTAATTGTTTGCTTTCCTGTGAGAGTTAGAGTTAGTTGCTAGCCTGGCTAAAAATCCTACCTGCACCTCAAAAGCTAACCAATAAATACATCATTTATGGGGGTTATGTGCCACACTATGGCTTGTCTGGGCACTGTGGCTTTTTATTTACACCTGTAAAACCACAAAGTATAATTTTCAAACAGGCTAGCTGTTTACAGCCCTTGTGCTAAGCTAATCAATTTTCTAAGCTAATCTTTTTATATAATTTCCCTCCAAAAAGAGAATTACAGTTTTCCCCCAAAGGTTAAACTATTTCTATGAATATAATGAACACAAATATTAATTCTTGAGCCTGGAAACAGCAGTTTGAAACTTGTTTTTTCAAGTGCAGTTTTCATTCCTAAAAGATAGAATTTGCTTGGAATTGTATGGAGATTGTTCATTTATCATTAACTAATCCTTTTTAAATTTGTCAAGTACAAATTCACAAATTCAATTGAAATTCAAACAGTAAAATGTACAATCTGTGAAAAACTGTACACTGTATTTAGATTTTATGAATCTTGTGTTGATTGTTGCTGAATATAAAAAGTTCAGGGTGGAGTATCATTCTCGAGCTGCGGCAGCTCACACAAACCTCAAGAAAAAAAAGGTAGTAAATCCTTGGCAAAACATTTCAGTTAACATTTGAATTGTCAATTTTTAATTTAGCAGTATGGCTTAAACTTGCAGTGTGATTGATGTCGGTAAGTACACACCCTGTATGACTGTGTATTGCTTTATACTACATGCCAAGAGAGCAACTGTTGACATTAGAACATGGAGCATGCTCTCCAGTAGGCTATAGTGAGAGTTGACCTATATGTGGTGAATGGCTTCGGTCTGGAGACTACAACAGCGCTAACGCGTAAAGGTCAAAGGTGCCTCAGTAACATAAATAGATCGCTTACTTCACCGCAGTAAACTTCACAGGGATTTTGCAAGATTAATGACAAGAGTAAATGTCAGTACTTTAAAAAAAATCCTCCTTTTACATGAAGGAACCACAAACATTTCCATACACACAGCACAAAGTCAGATACAAAAAAAATATGTAAGCAGTGACAGAAATAAAAACTGTCAAACAAGCTATCTAAACACATTTAAATCATTAGGAGAATTTGTAAGCCCCCAGCTGAAATTACACTGTAATTAAATGTTATTAAGCAGTCTCTTTTTGATTGTGCTGCATTGTATTCATGAGGAAATATGCTTGACTATTTAAAGACTTCAGTAAACACCATTTAGACGTGGTGTGTGGTCTTCAGTTCAGTGGCCTGATCTCCTCTACAGTATGTGTACCAGTACATTACACTGAGAAGGTGTTGAGGTATTATACTAATTTCAATTTTATCTAAGTTTTGCTTTTGCTCGCAACAAATTAGTCAAAGTAGGTTTTCTATCTGTGTATATCTACACTGTTTGCAGTTAGTTTAAAATCAAATACTTCTAATGCTAAAGTCTCAGAAAGATGTCTGTTTCATGAAATGTGCTCATTTCATGAAACGTCTTGGCCTGATTAGTACAGCTTGAAGGTGTGTATCTCTATCAAGGCGCATGCTGAATCAGGACTTTGTGTATATTTGCTGATCGCCCTGTGGTTCCATTATATCAGCGTCATGTACTCAGCTCAAACTCAGCACTTCTAGAGTGCTGCTTCAGAGAAAGAGGAGCAGAGAGGGTAGGAAGTCACTTCCCACCGGCCTGTCTGTGGTCTGTATTTGGCAGTTGATTTGAAGCTACTCCACCAACATGCTGTGACAGGAAAGGAATTAACTCAGAGAGGAGACAAAATTTTAAAAAAGATTTTTTTTTAAAAAGGCCTCAAAGGAAGAGATGTTGAAAAACTGTTAAATGTGTGATGCACATTCAAAGCCACTGCAATCCATTAAACTCTGTCCAATTACAAGACTCACAGGCTGGAAGAAATTCAACACTTGGCACCTACTTTAAGACTTTTGTAGCAGTTAGACTGACATATTAAACACCGTGTAACTGGAGGTTTTTGTTTCTTCTGATATGGATTACACATGCTTTCCCTAAAGGGTCCAGATCGTTTGATAGGCAGAACTGGTGCACACACAAGTGGCTGCTTTCTGCCAAGTAAGATCTTCAGATTTGTGTATTGTGACTGTGTTTTGGCCCGAGCCAAACCACCTCTGAGGAGTGTCCGCAATCAAAGGATTTCCAGGTCTCAACTATCTGATTCACAGGCTGCAGTCACTACACTGTCCAGGCTGCAACACCAGTGCTGTATGCTGTGTAAAAGTGTATCTACATGGACACATAAGAGATTGTGTAACTGACACAGTGTGACATGAGAGTTCATGATGAATTAGTTTTCTTTATCTTAGGTATTAAAGTGTTAAAGTTTTGAAAGAATAGTGTTTTAGAAATGAAGTTTATATTGTATCATTAGTTTCATAAGCTAAATATGTTTTCCTTATAATTAGGAACAAGGAAGAACATGCTACAAGGAAGAACTTATTATTTGAAAAAATGTTGTAATGTGGCTGTCTTCCTCATTGGATAGAGGGCTGTGAAAGCCCTGAAAAAACTAGCGACATTAAACATTTAATATTTTTGGTCAAAGGTCAATGACTGGAAAGTTGTGATATCTAATATTTGTATTAACTTGCTAAATCTTTATGCAATTTATCTGGATCCCCTGATCCCCTCGAGTTTTAAATAAAAGTTAAAAAATAAATGACAGAATAAAAAATTAAAAGAGTCCTCAACTCTACATGTCATGATCCCAGAGGTGATTTTGCTCACAGTCAGACTAAGATTTGTTTTGTGGATCATTTTGTTGTTAGACTTTTATATTGTTCATATTATATATTGTGCATAGACGCAGTTGGAGTGATGAGATAACACTGTAAATACACTCAATTACAAGTAAGTTCTACATTGAAAATGTTACGTAAAAGTGCACAAATATTATCAGCAAAATGTATCAAAGTAGAAATTCTGAATGCAGATGTATGACCCATATAAGTGTTAAATATTAACCTACTAAATTATTATTAATGCATTCGTGTGTAAGTGGCATTTGACTATTTTAGCTGTTCAAGGTGGAGTCATTTAACTACTTTTTATAGCCAGTTGTTAGTTAGTTTAATCAGTTATAGTGTGTCATATTCTACAAGCTCATTATGTGCTTGGTGTTAAAAATGCTGGTAAACTAACTAGCAGTGGTGGAAAGTTACTAAAGTTCTGTACTTCATTATAATTCTGAGGTCCTTTTACTTTACTTGAGTATTTCCATGTGATGCTACTTTATACTTCCACTCCACTACATCTCAGAGGGAAATATTGTACTTTCTACTCCACTACATTTATTTAGTTACTTTTCAGATGAAGATTTGACACAATGGATAATATAACACGCTTTTAAAATACAACACATTGTTAAAGATGAAACCAGTGGTTTCCAACCTTTTTGTCTTTGACATCTTACAAAAAGCAGTGTGTAGTCAGGCTCACATCTCAGATATCTATGAGTTGTTAACAGCTCCACCAAATAGCAATTTTCCCTCTAAACTTCTCACATGGTTTCATTTCAATAAATGTTCAAATGATTCAATGTTTCAGCAAAAATCAAAGATTAGAGAAAAAGTCCAAACACTGAAAACACATTTGTGTATCAGAACTTAGTTTTTTCTTCTTTCCTCTCCCATTAATCATCTCACCAACTCTCACATTTATCTGCTGACCCTTTGGAGGAACCCAACCTCTAGGTTGGGAACCACTGGACTAAACTAGTAGGCCTATGTGAAATACTGTATATGAAACTGTGTATAAAGTAATTCAAACTAGCTCCACCTCCTGCAGCTACAACAGGAAAATACAGCACATTGATGCATCAGAAATAATAATGTCATCTAAATTATATCATATAAAAATATCAGTCAAGGGGACAAAACAACAACTACTTTTACTTTAATAATTTAACTAGCCAACACGTATGTACTTTTGATTAAGTAAGATTTTTTTTTATTAAGGACTTTTACTTGTAATGGAGTCTTTTTACATTACATTACATTTGTATTGGTACTTTTACATAAGTAAAGGTTGTGAATACTTCTTTCACCACTGCTAACCATCAGGAGCAGTCAACTAAACGCAGATGAATAAAAAACGTCATATTTCCCCCTAAATTCTGGTGAAGTGGGAATCTAGGTGGCATGACCACTCAGGTAAAGCACGAGCACCTGAAAGTTGTAAGTAAATACATTATTTAAGTAAATGTACAAGTCAGATTCCAGCTCTGTCGGCGGCTCTGTCGAACCGTCCCACTGATCCTCTTCCTCACCTCCAGCCGAGGAGGGCGCATCTTCAAAGGGGGAGACAGACACCAGCAGAGGGCGGAGCCTGGAGGCACTCAAGACGCACAGCCTATCATAAAGTTTGTCACTACTGAGAATGCACCGTACCTGTGCGCCAAAACATCGATATTGCAGATGAAGACAATCAGATGAAATATGATGAGGATATTATTTTTTCTGTGCGCATTTTCCGACGAAGGAAAGCTGAGTTGAGCCAAAGTTTGTCCAACAGAGGAGCCTTTATTCCATAAAGAAAATAACAGCAGCAGCTCCAGGAACGAACAGGTAACTCGGGAATTTGTATTTGCTGTCACTGCGATGTACTCTAAGTGTGTCTAAGTTTGTGTAGTGTGAGTTGCTGATGGTGCGATGTCTCAGTGGTGAGTTCGAGCCCCGGCCGTCCCAGGACCTCTGTGTGTGTGGAGATTGTATGTTCTCCCTGTGTTTGTGTGGGTTTCCTCCCACCATCTAACACATGTATGTAAGGGTTAATATTCCTGTTATTGCCCCCGATCACTGGCACTGGCAGGAAGAATGGGAGTTGGTGCCAAGTGCTCCCAGTGTTATAGGATGGATCAAATGCAGTGGTCAAATCTCATTTCAGTTGTATGTATCAATCAAGGAATCTTCATTTTAATCTTCACTGACACTGTTCAGAGTTACTATAATAGTCACATAGGTATTAAACTGTTGCGTCCTTGCTTCAAGTCAGTTAAAGGGAACTTAAAGTCTGTATCCTGTTTTTAAAAATGATTGAAATTTAATTTGTACTTTTCTGTTATTAAATATTACTCAATTGTTGCAAAATAAGAAACTTTAAGTTTAAATCTCTATAAAACAGACCATTGAACACAAAATAAGCACTTAAAACTCCTTTCACTAGAAGACAGATGTTAAAAATTCACAACTGTCCCAAAAAACAGGCGACCACAGCTGCAGTATAACCTATTGCAATTTATTTTTTTAAATAAAGTTTTAAATCTAGTTCTGTATTTTTTGGAGGATGGTGTTTCAGGCAGGCTGAGATTGTTCAGCAGTAGCCGCCTGAGTATAACATGGATATGTGTCGATTATGAGAAACTAAAGTCCATATTTTTCAGGTACAATAACATTAAAATGTTCATTTCATTCAATTTAACCGGCAGTTTGTGTGAGGCTGGTGTGGAAGATGTATTTTACTTTATTTTACAAAATAATTATACATTAATTGTACTACATTAATACTCTAAATAATGTTTCACTTGATGCAATTAAAAAATGATAAATGAATGTAATTATTTTATGTCATTGTTCGTGTTCATTTAATATTATCAGCAACAATGTGATAGTGGGCCTGTACATGTTTCAATACAGAAAACAAGCAGTCATCATAAAAAAAAAAAGAATATCTTACTTGATTGCTTAAAGTTAACTGATATAAAGATGAAAAAATAGTTACATAAAGTACTGCAGTACATTCAGAGATTAGATAGACAAAATTAAGAACTAGATTTAAATAGGCTACTTGTGACGTGAAAAAAAACCTGATAAAATCCAATAACTTGTTTTGTGTTTGTATGTCATTCTAAACTGTTTGGTAGCATAAAGTCAACTGTTTTTATTCATTAAGTTTGCGAAAAGAAGGGGTTTTTATTACAAAAAAGGCTTTTTGTGATGATTGATCAACACTTTAAATGCAAGTCTTCATAACCTGTACATGTCTATTTTATAGTAAGTTAAATTGATGATATACATACTACCAAGTGGTTTGTAATTTGGATGTTATATGAAACACTATATTTATGGTTGATATTAAATCTCAGGGTTCATTAAAACATAAAAACTGGAACAACATGAACAAGCATGAAAAACAGCGTTAAAAAAATTACTCTTGTGACTTTTAGCAGGAGGAGAAATAAAACTGCAGCCTGCTTTAGAGACATATGCGCATTTTCCTGAAAAGTCTGGAGTGTCGAACTTGGCATAAAATACACTCACACGTAAAAGTACTGTGCTAGACGACGGCAGCTTTGAAAACTACATTTCTGGTTACACTATCAGTTCACTCAGAAAAAAAATTGCTCTTAAAACCCTCATTGTGACACCTGCTGTTTATATTTTCGTCAAATATGTAGCAGCGATCGCATTTTGCGCAGTTGTGCGTCAGTCAGTGTCACAGAGACACTCTTAAATCACTGAGGATGTAAAGCTGTCATTCATATCTAAACGACTGTATCTCTGCACTTAATCATACATTTAAAGCAAAGAGCAAGAGATTAGTAGAGATAAGCCCTCCATGCACGTCACTAACTTAATCCTTCCCTCAGGTGTGCAAATGACATTTTAGGTTAAAATACAGTCAGCATTTTGTTCAATTCAAATATGAAATTATTATCAGTGCACGCATCTGATTTATTGTACAAGTTTTGGGTCAGATTTGGGTCTTCACACCAGTTCTTTGTGTTTGTTTTAACATCTTTAAAGTTTTGGTGGTGATGGCAGCAATTTTCTAGCATAAAGTTTTGATTCTGATAAAGAAGTGTCTCTTCTTACAAGTGACCTGACCCTTGCCAAAAGTAGTGTGTTCAACTCCACCCATCTCGTTCTCCGAGCAGGTTAAAACAAACTACTTGTAAATGCCATTTGACCCAAACTGTTCTGTTTGGAGTGTCGGCAGACGGCCGGCGCTTATGTTTGAACCGTGTTTTTCTACATCTGGGAAGAGATGAGGCAGGAGACTGGTGGACTGATGTTTAAATTTGAGCTATAAATTACTCTGGAGACTTTGTAATACAGTTTTAAAAGTCCTAAACCTTGTAAAAGACCAAATTTCAAAGTTGAAGTGATATTTAAAATGAGGCGCAGGGAACAAGAGTGGTATAAAAACCTTTCAAACACAGAAAAACTGTACAAATATTATCAAAAATATGTTCTTTAAAAACAATCTTCTTCCTCGTTACTCCCTCTCTTTGCCTCTTCCCTATGGCAGACTTGTAAACTAGGGCCCTTGTTGGGTCTTGGTCGGGCAGGTTTTATGACCAGAGCTCTGTCATTGCTCTGTACCATCCTCCTCCTCCCAGGCTCCTGTCCCCCCATCCCCTGAGGCCCCCCATGCCAGCTGTTTCCCTTAGGAGCTCAGAATGCTCCCAGCACTTTAGCGGATGGAGGAGGATGCTGCTGTCTTCGTTTGTTTACGGTCATGTCAGTAAGAGCGGAGTTGCGGGGACCAATCCACCGTGTGTCTGAGTCGCATTCCCAAAAAATTACAGAGCACTGAGCGCTAGTTCTGGCTCCAGGCTGACATGAAATAAATCAGCTTGACCTTTAACACCAGACCTTTCATTAGGGAATTCCAAACTAATTGCTTTACGATTTCATTGCAAGTAGAATCTCTCTGAGTGGGTTTGACTGAACCCTTGAGTAAGAAGTGTAATCCTCTAGGTTTGGCTGTATTGACTCAACAAATTGAGATGTAAAGAGGGGATCCTTCAGTGTCAGTCTGAGTGACACCACCTGTGTGCTGAACCATGTGTGCACTGCCTCCATCTCATGCATCTAGATGTTAAACAGGACGTTTGTCGTCCACAGGAGCTTGACCTCTTGTTCCTGGGCGACCTTATGCAGTTTGCTATGTCAGTTAAGATATCACACCAAGTGATCTCACGACCGAGATACCAACGTCTATAGCTTCAGACTGCTTTACTGTTTCCTGCTGTAAAGATAATTGCAGATGTTCGAGGATGGGGGTGTGGTGGAAGTCAACAAGATTGTTTGGGGCTAGGACATGCTTGGAGCCAAGCACAAGTTGTGCAGGCTGGTGATTCTTGTCATAAATTTCCACAGACTTGTTGATCTTTAACAAGCTTTATGTAACCTTTGGAAACCGGAGCCTCTCCTTCTATGTGGGACGTCTGGCTGTCGCTGTTGAGGGATGCAGGACTGGTACATACCTGGAGCGTGTGGGGGGGCCAGGATGCTATTTCGGAGCGTGTGCCCATGATTATATACATAAAAATAATTGTTCTCATGTTATTGTTGGACTTCCATTCTCAGGCTTCTGAATGCCGTCAGTCTGCAACTGTTGATGCTTTCTGCTGCCAGTGTGTAAGAGGCGGGGCGTTTTACGGGGCTCCTTTTGTAACTTGCCTGAGGGGCTGTTGTTGTAAATCATGTGTGATTCATAAAAAACAGGTTCTTCTGTCTGCCAGGTTTCATCTCCACAAACCTCAGAGACGTACAAATAGAGTTTGGCCTGCAGCCATACCTCCCTGGAACTTCTTCCTTTACCAAACTGCTCTGCTGTCAACACTCCTCTTCGCTCTCTTCCCTCCCCCTGTCTCAGCAGCATTTAACTCCCCCCGCTGCTGCCTCAGCCTTTGCACAGGGCCGATGATGTTGTTTTCTTTGCGCTTGTCTTTGACTGTCCTACATGGGAAGTACCTGGCAGCGGATGCATGTGGCAGGCTTCTGCCTGGACACGTCTGTCTCCCCCTCTTTCCTGGCTGCACGGCCACGCAGCGTGAGAACTGCAGTATCCATGGTGATGAAGGGGGTGTGCTGGGGGGCTGGTTATTTAAATGTTGTAGACAAGAGGATTTAGGCATATCTGAAGTTCAGAAACGTCATATCAGCAGAGGCTTAGTCACCCAAAGCCTTTCAAACTGCAAAAAATAACCTCAAGACTTTAAAGTCATTGTATGTGATTCTGAGAAGTCATTGAGAAAATTCAACTAACTTGATACCATATTGAATAAATAACTATTTGTATTTTCTTTCTTTCTGCAGGTTTTTTCTATGCACCACCTTCCCACCATGTGTTAATCTTGTCGCTGCTACCCAAAAGATAGTGAACCACACTTTGAGCTGCTGACCTCATCCACAGTCCTGCACCTGCAACAGCTGCTCACATGGCCCACCCTTACGAGCCCTGGCTACGGACAGCACCACCTAGTGGCAGCTCAGAAGACATGAACATCCCCTCCTGGTGGGATCTCCACAGGGATGTCCAATCAGGGAGCTGGATAGACCTCCAGACAGGGCAAGGTGTCGGCTTGCCTTCAGTGAGTCCAGGAAGCTCCATGGGGTTGCAGACCTCTTTAGGGCCTTATGGCTCTGACCCGCAGCTGTGCTCCCTGCCTCCAGCTCAGCACGCTCCGGCCTCGCACTCGTCTCACCTCTTCCCCCAGGATGGCTTCAAGATGGAGCCGCTGGCCCCTGAAATGCTGCAGCAAGAACCGTTCTCCCTGGAGGAACCTCAGGAGAGTGCCGTCTCAGCCCGACCCAAGCCCCAGCGGCGCTCGTCCTCCAGAGGTGCCGGCCAGGCAGTGTGCCGCTGCCCTAACTGCGTCCATGCTGAACAGCTGGGCCAGAGCACTGACGACAGCCGGAGGAAGCACATGCACAACTGCCACATCCCTGGCTGCGGCAAAGCCTATGCCAAGACCTCCCATCTGAAGGCCCACCTACGCTGGCACAGCGGGGACCGGCCGTTTGTCTGCAACTGGCTCTTCTGCGGCAAGAGATTCACACGCTCTGACGAACTGCAGCGCCACCTACAGACGCACACTGGCGCCAAGAAGTTTAGCTGCGCGTTATGTCCAAGAGTGTTTATGCGCAACGATCACTTGGCCAAGCACATGCGCACACATGAGTCCCCACCAGGACACGGGGAAGAGAGGGTAAATGGAGACGGTAGGATGGAAAAAGGCTTCGATTCACCCACACCACCTCAGCCATCCTCAAACGTGTCTGCATCCGACACCACAGAGCCACCGCTGAAGCTGAAATGTGAGACAGACCCCTCAGTCTCCAGTGTAACAGGGCAGTCAGGCTAATTTCATCACTTTCAGAAGAATACTTTTGCAGTTTACCATCTGTTGCTCTTTCTGAGGTGTCATAGTTTTACAATAGCGTAGAGAATAGAAGGTTAAAATTGAAATACAAGGTTTGGACAATCGTTCAAGGCTGGATGGGACAGAAAGTGTTCTTCTGTGGATCTATGAGTTTATCAACTGGGCTCAGTGATCACATAAATGTTATAGCACACAGGTAAAAAAGTGGATCAAAGTTTCACTATTTGTCTAATAAAAGTGAATGGTGGCTTAGGAGGAAACTGAGCTGAAGCTGCAGCTTGTTGCTGGACTTCCATTGCTGCTAGAGCTACTATCACCAGTAGACCAAGAGACTGGTATGAGTTCAACTGAAGGTGGCTTGTTAACTTGTTTACAATGAAATTAATCCAATGTGTTATTGGAAGAGTTGGGGAAATGTTTGGAGTATGGAGACAAAGTGATATTTTCTTTTGGTTTCAGACTGTCACCATACACGTGTAGCCTACTGTGCAAGTTGTGACAAGACACTGGAATATAATACTGCGATTTTTCTAATTTTAAATGGTCAGTAGCCATTTGGGTGGGTGACAGTTCATTCCACAAAAGTAGGTGTGTGTATGTTGGTAGCCTATGTAATGAAAGTACAAGAGACAGTAATGCTGCACCATGGCAGCGTGCTGTGATTCTCCACAATAAGAGCCAGTGTGATGTCAATGTGATACTGACAATAATACAATATAATATAACATAATATAATATCATATAATATAATATAATACAATATAATATAATAAAAAACTACTGTTACTACATTAATACGGTGTGCCAAAAAGGATGGTGACACTAAAACCAAACCAGCAAACAACAGTTTTGATGGTAAAACACTTAATTGAAGAGAATGATCATACATTCAGATAATGTGAACACTGGTTCAGATGGAACACATCGATGCAAAAATGCTACAGTAATGTGAAAATAACCAACAACAACTCATTACGTGTTGAAGTATCACAACAGCCAGACAGCGCGGCCTTCTCTCCCGTCAGGTAAGAACAGGAAGTCGAGGCCGGACACGGAGAGAGAAACTTCTGCCTGGTTAAACAGATCCTGGTTTCTGTCAGGACATGCTGATTCCAGCAACCATATCTGACATAAACACGACTACACAGATCAACCCTGTCAACACTAAAGGCTGCTGGCGCTGAATGAAACTTTCAGTGGGATAGCGTATCTTCATTACATCATGATTCAGGGAAGGTAATTTAATCCAGTGGCCCATGCAGTCCCAAGATTTAAATCTGCACTTATTAATATTCTTATTGTTTAAAAAAAAATAAAAGATCAAATGACTGTAATGTGAAAAGGGTTGCTCACAGTGACAGACAGAGAATTCTCATATGACTGTGCAGAGCTTTGGCAACTCAAAGCCCACATACTTCTGTTTTGGTTCTGTCCCACTGCTCCCTTGTTTCCAGCAGATGAGAAACTATTACACTACTACTACACTACCTGCCAAGCACCGACACACAGAGTTAGTGACTGACAGGTGAACATAGTGGAACATTTAGCAACTAATGTGCTGCATGTGGTGATAACATGTCAGCGTTGTGTTTACAGCTTGTTCCACTGCCCCCTAGTGGCCAAATAAATAAAAAAATCTATTAATACTATTAAACCCAACAGAGCCACAATGTGATGAGGTGGATGTTTGTGTCTTTAATGTGTGACAGAAATCTTAAAGGAACCGACCTTAAATTCAGGTTCAGACTGTACCTATCTGTACTATCCAGTAATACCTCAAAAGGTGGCTTCGTAAGGATCCGCCCGAATATCATCATCTGGACTGGTAGACAACCACATGCGTGTCACATCAAGCTTAAGTTTCAATGAAAAACAAATAGTGTGTGAAGGGTTTATCTCTCAACACATTTTATTAACAGCTGTGGGTGTATCTGAAACTGCAGCTAACCCACATAAATAACCTTGTTGAAACATGACATTTGAAAAATTTGCATAAAAAAAAAAAAAAAAAGGAAACACTGTTGGCAGTCCAGTCAAAATGGTCAAAATGCAAATGAACAAACTTTTTCTCATTTTAAATATGAACAACATTATTTACGTTACTTGTTTTGGATAGTTAACTTTCATAATCAATATTGTATGATCAATAGTTCTATAGCAAGCAGTTTGAGGAGTTTTAAAACACTTTAGGATGTGTGTAAACCATCACAGACATTAGGCTGAGATTTCTACATATTAGGGAACTTACATTCTTGGAGTCTCACAATTGCTGTATTTATGTATAGAAGATAAGAAATGGAAGACAGTGCTTAAACAGTAGTCAATGTTTGTCTATTGACTATTATTATTATTATTGTATGGCTGTTATTAGATTATTATTAAATAGGCTTATGATGTTTTCTTTTGTGTTGGTCAGTAGAACAAGATGGACACCCTTTTTCATTGATTGCTGTAGTATATGTTTTAGTTGTGGAGACTGTAATAAAATAAGTTCTAAAACTTTTGATAAGTTAAATATCATGGTGTAATAACTTGTATTTAATCTATTATTTGTCTTTTATTAAATAAAAACTATATTCTGTGTCCATGTCAAACCTTTATTTATTGAAAACTACTTTATATGTGCTAACAATTCTTGCAATTCTACTCACAACCTAAGACAACATTATTGTTTTTATTATTATTGTTGCTGTCAGTAATATGGAATCAATTTGATTCAATTAATACATCAAATATTACACTGTAGATGATTCCACCACAAAACTGACATTCTATACAATAAGATTAGATTATTATATCTGCAGTGATGATTGAGTTTAGTGTTTTTAATGCAGTAATTTAAGGCCATCCAAGGTTTCCCAGAATAAATCTAATGTGTCGCTAAATGTTAAAAAGAATAGAGAAATATCACATACAGTTACCTATTCAAGAGATATGGTGATGATGATAAAAGTGGCAGTAATGCTTTAATCTTAAGGGACCACAAGCCCAAAATGATAAACTTTCACTCAGGGCAGGATGCTTGTCTGAAATATAAAATCACAAATGAAAACGTACATGAATGACACAGGCAGAAACATCTAGTGATGGTAATTAAGTACATTTACTCAACTTCTGTACTTAATTACAATGTTGAGGTACTTGTACTTGAATATTTCCATGTGTTGCTACTTTATAATTCCACTCCACTACATTTCAGAGGGCAATATCGTACTTTGTACACCACTACATTTATTTGACAGCTTTAGTTACTTTTCAGATGAAGATTTGACACAATGGATAATATAACAAGCTTTTAAAATACAACACATTGTTAAAGATGAAACCAGTACTCCCAAGGCTGCTTATACACTGATGCTTCAGTATTTATAATCCAATGATGTCATATATAATAATATATCAGTCAGAGGGACCAAACCACTACTTTTACTGTAACACTTTAACTACATCAAGCTGTAGTAAGAAGAATTTTTACTTTTAATGGAGCATGTTACATTGCTGTATTGACACTTTTACTTAAGTAAAGGATTTAAATACTTCTTCCACCACTATAAACATCATACCTGTGTCAACAACCTGATGGCAAAAATATACAAAATATATAATTGTACAACTAAATAAAAGCCAAACCATTAAAAGCCAAGCGCAAAACCGATCGAACGTTAAGCCGATTCAAATCATTGACTGCGTGACTTGGTGTGCGATGACGAAGCTTACGAGCGGCTCTTGAATGCACCACGAGCTGGAACCGGAAAGAGAATTACACACAACAGGAAGTACATCAAACACATCACGCAAACAAGTGTCGGTAGCTCTTCGAACTCTCTCCTAGCTCTCTAGCTAACGTTTAAGTTTCGTTGTCTCACCTTTTTCATTTAACAAACAGTTCTTTTTCATTTCCATTTCTTGTTGGACTAAAACAGCCAATTTTTCAAGATGGGGGGCGGTGACCTGGTAAGTATGAGAGCTATGCCAGTCTCCGTATAGAATATGGGCAATTAAAAATGTTTGTTTGTTTATTTGTGTCAGTCCAGCTGCTACAACATGAATTAAGACATTTACAGACTTGTTACAAGCCAATGTTCAGTTCAGCAGCATTCACTTCGACTTCAGTCACTTTTTTTTCTCCTATTTTAACAGCTATGAGGAGTAGTTAGCTTCACATGCTAGACGTTAGCGGTTATATGAAAGTCAGTACTAATGGTTGAGATTTATTTGAGCATAAAGTGCTTCATAGAGACTCATTTCTGCAATCAATATATCTGATAATAATAATAATCAGTATTCATAGTTGTTAATCATAATCGTTATTATAATAATTATTATTATTATTATCATCAGATGTTATCCTTTGATCATAGGCAGTGAAACATACAAGTGATGTTTATAGTGATATATATATACATTCTGCCTACTTGAATGGTTTTGATTGACAGGTATACAGAATATGTTTAAATTATATTGTGTATAATTTGTCTAAAAGGCAAAGATCTCTATGTGTCCAACTAAGATCTGGTATTTAACCTCTTACTATACAAACCGGACAGTAAGAGAAGCACATTCGTCCAATATGCTGTCTAAATAATAAATAAAATGAGTTTTATTTTGATTTCTACTGTCATTTTTATGTATGATATAAAATAGATTATGTGGATGTCAAAGACTGAGGACTTTACCAAAATAATTTGTAGATATGTTAAAATTCTTTACTTGAAACAGTTAATTTGGGACTTCTATCCTTTTTCCACTTTCTTCTGTATGTGCTTTGAATGTATATTTCTGGAAGATGTAGAATATTGGTGTCTTATAATCCTATGTGGGATGTGCTAAATGTTTGCCATGACTCAAGTCAAACTGATTTATACATTAAAGGTACGGCGTAAACATACTAAATGTTTTCTCTTGTCTTCTAACAGAACTTGAAGAAGAGCTGGCATCCCCAGACTATGAAAAACATAGAGCGCGTCTGGAAAGCCGAGCAGAAACATGAAGCCGAGTGTAAGAAGATCGAAGAGCTCCAGAAAGAGCTGAAAGAGGAACGAGCTCGAGAAGAAATTACAAAATACGCAGAGGTCACGGGCGCCATCAAGTTAGTTCTCTCTGATATTATCAAGAAGCGTCTTTACACAAACAGTCAGTTTTTCAGTCGTGTTCTAAAATGTGTTTTTTGTTCAATGACAGAAAAAAAGATGATCGCCTCGACTGGATGTACCAGGGCCCTGCCGGTCAGGTGTCCAGAGACGAGTATCTGATGGGACGTCCCATCGACAAGCAGATCACCGAACAATACGAGGAGCCCGAGAGCGGTCCATCAGCGGAGACCGGCCTCCTGCCCGGGTCTATCTTCAACCCGACCACCCCCGCCTCCAACCTCGACATGGCTGCCAAGATCAGGGAAGACCCCCTGTTTGAAATCAGGTCAGTAAATCTTCCTTGCTGTGGTTTGAACTGACATTATGTTTAATAGTTACACGTATTGATTATTGATATTTTGTTTGTTCCCTGAAGGAAACGCGAGGAAGCAAAGAAGAGAGAAGTGTTGTCTAATCCAGTGAAGATGAAGAAAATCAAAGAAATGGTAAGTGTGCCCTTTTGATGGTTTTCACTCTATTTATTAAAACTTGTCAGCTGCAGTCATGTTAGATAAGTGGCACGAAATCAGTAGTTTACAGCTAATGTCAATAGTTTTCAAATGTATGGTTAAACATTGGTTGGCTTTCTTACAGCTGCGCCAGAATCTTGACAAGAAAGACAAGAAGAAGAAGAGGAAGAAGGACAAGAAGGAGAAGAAAGGAGACAAAGAGAGAAGAAAGGAGAAGAAGCACAAGAGGAGGAGCACGAGTTCGAGCTCAGAGGATGAAGACGATAAAAAACACAGGTACGTCAAACACAACATGTCAAAGTCATTTTCTGTTTTACCATTTTGTTAAAACCTATAAATGACTGACATTTCTTACTAACTATATCTCACATCACACTTGACCACCCTCATTATCAGTGCGCTTCCATTTTCAGCTGCAACAAAGAGTCAAAGAGCTGATTATGCTGTTATGATATTTAGTGTAGCACCTGAGTAGAAGAAGTAAACCCCACTGCAGCTGGACAGATGTTGTGGATTTGATAGTGATGGTTATATTTCTTAAGCCACACCTGGATGAATTTCACTTGGAGCAATATCTATAAATAAATAAATACATTCTGCCATATCTTGTCAATGAGATTGATGGACTGTAAATATAAACCTTTTAACTGTCCACCTTACAACCTTACTAGAGGGTCAAGATTCCTCTCATCCGAGATTGACTGTCAACAAGAGAACAATGGAGCTAGACCAGAGCCACACTTGAATGAAGACTACTGAGCAAATCATGAGTGATGTTGAAATGTTTCCCTCTGAAACTAATTTTACTGTCCGTCTTTTGAATTCTTCACATATTGAGTGAGAAAATAGTTCTCATACAGGAATATCTATACTTAAATTTTTTTTTTTTTTTACATTCAATCAATTAGACTGTTATATTAGTATTTTTTTCTATAGACCATCTAAGTTATACTGCAGAAAGACAGCGAATGCATTGTGTCAAACTTATGCATTGATCCTTTAAGAAAATAGTAGTTTGTAATCATTAACTCAGTTCATTTTGGTCTGTTTTTTCTTCCAGGTCACATTCACGATACGAATCATCATCAGACACTAAATCTCATCACCATCATGTTCCAGGCTACGGCCTACAGGTCAGTGAGCAGCCTGATACTAAAAACACAAATTACATTACAGTACGATCTATTCTCAACATCAGTTATTGATCTGTCCCTGTCCTCCCTCCCAGCTTCCTGCAGGCAGGCAGCACCAGTCCTCAGCTTCTAACAACCACTCAGGGCGCCGCGACAGGAGCCGCACCCGATCGCCTCACAGGAACCACAGGGAGAGTCACTCCTCCTCCTCCTCTTCCTCACACAGAAATGACAGGAAGGTCCAGCCCAGAGCTCCCAGCCCACAGAGACAGAATTACCACAGACAGAGGAACTACGTGTCCAAGTAAATTGATATTTATTTAATATTGCCTATCTCAACTTTTTGTAGTTGAAACAATTACATGATTAAAAGTCAAAATCTTAATCTGCAACTATTTCATAATTGATAACACTTTAAATACTTTTTAAGCACAAAATTCTCTGGTTACAGCTTCTTAAATGTGAGAATGTGCTTATCTGTGCTTTTATATCAAGTTTTGGATGATGGCTGGTTAAAATGAGCTATTTTAAGGTCTCACCTTAGATTTTGGGAAATCAGCATTTGCACTAATTTCTGGCATTTTACAGAACAAACAATCAACCACTCAATATAGAAAATAATTTGCACATTGATCGATATTGCAAATGACCTTTTATTGTAGCTATATGTGCAAGTTTTCAAATTTTAAGCAAATTTAATCACTTTATGAGTCAGAGTTTTTCAGTTAAGGTCAAGAGAAAATGCTGTTTGAATACTAATCTGCAGTAATTCAGAGGATTGTCTTCGCCACCACCAATACTCAATCAATTCCACTCATTTTCCCATGTTTTTTTCTCTGTAGGAAGCTCTCTGCAGAGGAGCTGGAGCAAAAAAGGCTGGACATGATGGACCAGGCCAAGCAGAGGGAGGAGGACAGAGAGAACAACGTGAGAAGATACAAGAGGCAAGACGAGCAGGAGAAGCAGCGGGAGCAAAATGTCAAGCGCGACCGCCACGCCGGATTTATCCAGTAAGTCTCTGGGCGGCACGGACACTCACTGGTGTTAAATGTTTTATTTCAGCCCTAGTAACACTCACCTTTTTCTCCTGCAGTAACATGAAGCTGGAGAGTGCTGCTAGTTCTTCCTTAGAGGACAGAGTGAAGAGGAACATCCACTCCATCCAGAGGACGGCCGCCTCCCTGGACAACTTCATGAAGAGATGAAGACACACACATTAACCACAGAGAGCCTATGAACTGATTCAAATAATAGGCAAGAGTACTCCATCCACATACATATAATTGTGTCTCTTAATGTACTGAGGCTGAGGGATGGAAGGTGTGGTAGGAGTCTGTCTGAGTTCAATAAGAGAACCACATCTACACATGGCTTTTATTTTGAAAAGCAGAATCCACAGTGGTGTTTCAGATCTATCATGGCTTATCTGCTGTTATTACTCTCTAGAAAGCTGGTATCCCTTTAAGGTTCATGCAATCTCAACTTTGTAAACTATATTTTTTTGCTTTTTTTTCTCCAGTATAATTGGACATGCTTTTATCTCAAGTGTTTTTTGTATTATATTTGTTACTTTGTGTACTCTTGTGAGTAGGAACTGGAATAAAACAATATATCCAGAACTCCCTTTATTTGTCTTTTCTTCTCTTTTTTATAACAAACATACTCTGTCATCACTGGTATACTCAATGAAACATTAATCATAAACTTGGCCAAATATTTACAAAAACCCAAAACTGTTCCAGATTATATTTATAAATAACTTACATTGTTGCCTGTGCCAAACCTGACAGAGCTCACCTAAGAGCTGTTTAAAATTTGATTTGGTCTGTCTTTATTTTGACATTGTTACAAAATAATGCATTATATACATAAATCATATCAGATTACAGTACTTGGTACTGTATATCAAAAACATTATTGACTGAGGAGTAGGCTTGAAGCTTTAACTTATAATGCCTAACTGTTTTACCTCATATAATAAAAAAGTAGTTTTTATTGAAGTAATTATTGAACTTAAAAAAAAAAAAAAAAAATTCAAGTGTTTTACACAGTTTTAACTTCTTTAAAATGTTTGTCATTCATTAATATTCGTTTAGCTGATAATAACTGAGACATGAACCAATAAAAGCTTTGGTTGCATCTCTCCTCCGGGCAGGGACACTCATACACATGAACCTTAAAGTTTTAACATTTTAAAGCTAACTCACAGTTTTAATTTCGCTTTAACACGCCTCGAGCAAACTATGCCAGTGCCGGTCGCCCCCTATCCCACATCTTCCAATGATAGCAGCGCGTTGCACAGAGCTTTTCATCCAGCCAATGAACTTTGAGCTCCTTAGTGGCGTACAGCGATCACGTTACGTTGGTTTCTGTATTCCTTCTAAATCGTGTAGTCACTGCGGGAAGCTAGCAGCAGCTCATAACAGCTAAGTGGACAAAGTTTTAGCTGTTAGGAATACACCGCAATAGATTCACCATGGTAAGAAGAGCACACAGTAGCTCGCGTTTTCATTTGAATCTGCTGTTTTTAGCATTAGTTGAGAAAGCTAATCGGTACTAGAGTTTGGCTAAGCTAATGTTGATAGCATCTTAGCATGCTCACCAAAGCTAGCTCATATTTACTGTAAACTGGTATCATAAATGAGCAGTTATCATAATATCCCTGATAACTTTATGTTATCAGTAATGTATCAGCTAACTTAGAGGTTAATAAGCATATAATAGTAAGCTAGCAGTTGGTTTATCGGTAGATGGCTTTATTAGCTTATATTAGCTTACTTAGCCGCACACGAGCTAACATTACATAGCGTTATTTTAAAGTCACTTTAAAGCCATTTTACTACAGCTGAGGTAAACTTCCACTGCTCTGGTATAACTAACAGTTGCTGTTCACGTTCAACCTCAAATAAAATAAGACATTGTTACCTTGTTTAGCTGAAACTTAAACTTTATGTGGAGCGTCGTTAAGCTTCAGTCAGCATCAAACTAACAGACAGCTATCAAATAAAGAAACCTTTAGAGATATTCTCACTCATTATAATTTAGACATTCATCAACTCTAAGTCATTAACCAAAATGTTTTAATATTTAACATGTTACTGAATACATATGTTGCTGTTTTTTAATTCTTTGAAATCAATATATCATGACACGAACTTATTTGGAGCACACATTGGCTTAAATGGTGTCAGAGTACCAATTAAGCCCATGACTTTTCACTTTGTTAAAAAAAAATATCTCTATTTTATATTCCAAACTCACAAGATAAATCTTGCTTTAAAAATTAAAAAGTAATCAATTGTAACAATTTACATTACTTTAATTAAGGTTTTACTTATTACACTTTTAAAATAGAATAAACAGTAATCTGTAACTGTAATTACATTTCCAAATTAACCATCCCAACTCTACTTATAGCTACTTATAAGCACACAGTGGGTTTCTGCCTCACCCTCACATGTTTTTATTTTTATTTACTATTTTTCTCTGACTTTTATTTTACAAATTTGCAAATAAACCAAATAGAGAGAGATAACTAATAGTGTCAAATCAATTGTATTTCTAAAGCCCTATGTCAGATGTTGTGTGTACAGAATAGACCAAGAAACAGAAAAACAGGGTGACAAAATGACAATGGATTTATAATACTAATAGGTTGAACGGTTTTACATACATGATTTGATAAATATATATCAGGTATATTATATATTTTACATTACACACTGATTTCGATACATTCAGCTGATTCCTGTTGTCGAGCCTTAGGTCTATTTTTTAATTCATGCATTATTATTCTGTTTTCGTGTCATTGTTGAACTTCAGCTAATAATCATTTTCATTATCGATTAATCTGAATTTTGAATTGAATTTATTTATTTAAAAAAAACAGTTGAGTAAAGAAAACAGAACAAGAATAACAGTGTCTGAAAAGGAGTAGGAATAACTATATATATATATATTCACACTACACCTCCCTTAATCATAATCATAAGTTATAAAAATACTATCCAAAAATGATTTACAGCCCAAATATTCACCTGGTCTCAGTTTTCTCTATAAATAATCAATACGTTTATATCCATAATATATGTCTATAAGAAGATGGAATGTTTTCTCAGTCAGTTTGCAGTCACAGGGGATTAAAATAATATTTGAGAATCTACTGTAAGAAAAGTTTAGCTTTAAACAATTTGCATTGATTCAATCATTGAACGTCCTGGTGAAAATTCTGTCTAGTAACCAAAGTACTTGTTCTCTCCTCTCCTTCTTCATCTAGTCTATTATGTCCTATAATGGAGGGGCCGTCATGGCCATGCGGGGGAAGAACTGCGTGGCGATCGCAGCTGACCGGAGGTTTGGCATTCAGGCTCAGATGGTCACAACAGACTTTGAGAAGATCTTCCCCATGGGAGAGAGGCTGTACATCGGGCTGGCTGGACTGGCCACTGACGTTCAGACAGTGTGAGTGTGTCCAGCCTCCATGTCACAAAACTGTTATTTGGGTTACAGTCTTGGTTATACATCTGAGTATGGATAATGTATCCGGACTGATGAATAACAGGTATCCTCTCTCTGATAACACTGTTGGTAACTGCCTGTCTTTGTCTTGTGTGCAGGTCCCAGAGGCTTAAATTCAGACTGAACCTGTACGAGCTGAAGGAGGGACGCCAGATCAAGCCCAAGACCTTCATGAGCATGGTGTCTAACCTGCTGTATGAAAAGAGGTGAGCCCTCTCAACTTCAACAACATCCACTTTTGATCAGAACACTGCATAATGACCAGATACACACTCCAACCTTTAAACTCTTACATGGAAAATAAATATGGGATTTTTAAAATTAGGTTTGGACCATACTACATCGAGCCTGTGATCGCTGGACTAGATCCCAAAACCTTGGAGCCATTCATCTGCTCCCTGGATTTGATCGGTTGCCCCATGGTGACGGAGGACTTTGTCGTGAGCGGTACCTGCTCGGAGCAGATGTACGGCATGTGTGAATCTTTGTGGGAGCCAGACATGGTAAGAACACACAGTGTGAAGTCACTCATACACCTGTAGGCTGGTATATTTATATCCACATGAGTATCCCTCTAATTTTGCAAATATAACCTGTCCCATAACTGTTAGGGGTAGGTAGCAAAGTTTGTCACGCAGAAGTGACGGACTTAGTTTACACACAATCATGACTGTTTACCTGAGAACTGTGTGCGCACGTGCAGGAACCAGAGGACCTGTTCGAGACCATCTCCCAGGCAATGCTCAATGCAGTTGATAGAGATGCTGTGTCTGGTATGGGCGTGGTCGTACATGTAATGTAAGTAAAGCAGTGACATGTTGAGTATATACAGGTCATGGTTAGTTGGAGTGACAGATTTGCAGTGACTGACAGCTGTTTCTTTTTTGTTCTGTTGCAGTGAGAAAGACAAGATCACCACACGAACCCTGAAGGCCAGGATGGACTAGAGCTCTTGCTTCCCACACTTCACCAACACATGTTTTTTGTATAAAAATAATAACAACGCTTGTACTGTTCTTTTTTTCTTTTTCTTATTGATATTGTTCAATAAATGAACATAGGTTGAAACAGTCTTGCGTGAAGTTAGTGTGTGTGTGTGTGTGTGTGTGTGTGTGTATGAAATTTCCACAACTTTTCAGATCTCTTTGGGAATGTTGCATATAGTGTAAACCTGATACACAGATTAATGAAAGAAGGGGACACCAGCAGGATTGGCTGATGAAAATGTTTGAACTTTTTATATACAATCAGTGAGTCTGGACTGTTCACCAGGTTATTAAAAAAATCTTAAACTGTCATTTAATTTTGCCAGAATGGTTTGCATTACACTGAAAGTAGCATGATCGTATAATAATGCAGACATTCCCTAATCTCTTAAAGACTATGCATCATGATCTGTGACATTTTGCCAGAGATGAAGTGCCCTCATAAATCCTAATCATGGAAGCATCAGACTTTAACATCAAGCATCTTTAACTACATACTGGGTGACAAAATGACTTACCATTTGTAAAACAAGACAGTATGAAAGTTAGATTAGATATTAGTTATATTAGATTTAGGATGATTCAGTCATGCATATTTATCATAAATAACCATTTGAAATTTTAAAGGGATGTTCCACCATTGCTACATATGAGGAGTATTACTCAGCATGTGAAAACAGTTGTATGTCTGTTTAAATCTGACAGAAAGATCCTTGTTGATGTCATGAGGTTTATCATGGCTGAGACTACAAATAAACAAAAAACATTATAAACTAGAGATGAAGTTGAAGGATGATTTTAAAGTGCAGGGAAGTTCAAACAAAAAACTGCTTCGTGGGAAATGTACGATCTAGCTTCCGTTAGCATTTGAACCAAACTAGGGGCTAAAAGTCAGAATCTGAGCATCTGCAGCTTCAACTTTGACCATTCTTTTTCAAATTAAACTCTCTTATAAGTCCCCGAACTCTTGAAGCACAACACTAAATTGTTTTAGCTGCCCTTTAGAGGACAAGTGTGGAATTTAGTGGCATCTAGTGGTGAGATTGCAGATTGCAACCCGCTGATAATCCCTTCCTCTCAAGTGTGTAAGAGAGTGTATGGTGGCCTCTGAAAAATGTGAAAGTCCCTCTTTAAAGCCAATGTTTGGTTTGTCCATTTTGGGCTACTGTAGAAACATGGTGGCGCAACATTACCACTTCCTATGTAGATATAAATGGATCATTCTATGGTAATAAACATTTTCAGGTGATTATACTGATTAAAAGAAACTATATTCCATTTCTGCCACATACCACTAAATTCTACATACTTGCACCTTTAATATCACCTGATAGTTCTGCTTTGGTCCACCTGCCAGCTTTCAGCCGCATCTCACTGTCTTCTTCATTGGATGGAGTTTGCTCAGTCGTCACGGAGATAGCTCAATTATCCTCACATGACACAGGTACACTTCTTTAAAAGTCACAGCACTTTTCCCAAAGGTCTGGGTCAGTGGTCACCAACCCTGCTCCTGTATGTTTTAGGTATCTCCCCACACCTGATTCTAATTATTAACTTGTCAAGCCCTTGACGAGCTTTAGCTGTTTGATAACGAGCTAATAATTAGAATCAGGTATGTTAGAGTGGGGAGATACCTAAAACAAGCAGGAGCAGGGTTGGTGACCACTGATCTAGAATGAGCTTTCACTCAGTTCACAGTGATGTCGAGTATAAAAAACCCTACAGCACTCAAACACACCACGAAGCAAAGCAAAAACACATCTTACCAAAAATATACAAGGAGGGTGGGATTAATATATTTAAGTGAAATAACTGCTTCGTCATGCTTTAAACACAACAACATGAACTGAAAAAGACGAACAAACAGCCAGTTTAAAAGAAATAAGTGCAGCCAAACCACAAAGACAAGATAAAACTCCCTTTAATATGCAATGAATCATTTTTCAAGTAACCTTTTTTTTCTTTTCTAATGTCTGTCGGTAACAAAACAATACTGTATACAAACACAAAATTGCTACATTAATGTAAACAAGATATAAAAATGATTCTTATGGTAATAAAACAAGTATTTGCTGCAGAATTCCCCTTTTTTATGTGAATTTTTTTTGTTGTTTTTTGTTTTTTTCTTCTCAGACCGACCTCCACCAAGCTCACGGTTAAAATTCCAAAAATATTCAAAAACAATATGGCAACGTAACATTCAAACACCAAATTTTTTTCTTGATTTTTTTTCCTCTGTTTTTAACACTCAGATGCTAAGTTTCAGTGGTTTGATGTTTCAACTTACTGGTGGAGTCTCGTGTACACATCAGCCATGCATTTTTGATATTGCATTCATTTTTTTACGTAATACACCTTTATATAGTCATGTGTTTAATCCTGTTGTTCCAATTTGTCAGCAGTACTTTTTATCATTATTATTATTATTATTATCTTTTGTTGATATTGAGAGAGAGAGAGAGAGAGAAGCCTGATGGCGACTGTTTGTCATGCATTGACCATTCTGCATCGGTGCGAGTTTTGTCTACATCTGCGTGTGTGTGTGTGTGTGTGAGAGAGAGAATGTGTGTGTGTGTGAGAGAGAGTGTGTGTGTGTCTAAAAGAAATCATAAGAACAACAACGACATGAACAGAAAACCCGAAGAGACTTTTTACTAAAACGGACTGTTAAACTGCTGAAGCGGACACACTCGTCGTTCAAGGCATTAGTGAGACAGTTCCCATGCTGGCGTGATGTGTAACAAGGTGGGTTGAGGAGGAAGAAGAGGAGGAGGAGGAGTAGGAATTTAAAAAAAGACAAAACAAAAACAAAAAAAAGGAGAGGAAGAGTTATCCGGGTGTTGTTCCAAATTCAGTGAGGGTGTGTCAGGAGTTTTCATTGCAGTGGATGAAGGAGCCAAGAAGGTGGTAGTTGGAGGTGGGCAAGGAGAAAAGGGGAGGGGGTCATTGCTTTATCTGTATATATGTGTGTGTGTGTGACAGTGTAACAGCCTCTAAGCATCCTTTCCTTGCCAGACTTGTCCTGGCTGTTAGAAGGATACTGGTAGTTTTAGGGGGGTAAGGGAGAGGGAGGATTGGGTTGAGAGATGGTGGACCTACACTGAGGTGATGGAGGGAAGGGGAAGAAATAAGTGCGTGGCATCTGACAGATCTATGACAGGAAAAAGTGACTGGCTGGACCGGGCGATGGGGGGGGGGGGGAGGGGGGAGAGAGATGAGTCTATGACAAGATGTTGGACATGAACTCGTAGAATCGTTTGGAGTACTGCTCCGGGTTCACCGTCGAGATCTCCGCCCCCGCCTGACAAAACCGAAAAGGAAAAGAAGTGAGATTCAGCCCAAAGATATGAATTATACACAGTGATATAAAACAGAGAAAAGAGACTGGCTGGTGTTTGTGCTTTAATGACTTGCATGATTAATTGATTATCATGATCTTATCTTCTGAAAATTGTCTGATCATTTCAGCATTTGATTCATGTAAAAAAAAGAGTTGAGACAGATTCATGTGTTGTGCTCTTTAAAGATGCAGCCATCACTGACAGTAAAAGCAGAGATGCTTGGGTCTCAAAACACTAGTGTGAATTTGGTTATGATGGTACAGGCTTTGGGAAAAAAACTACATTATTAAAAGGGTGGGTTGAGTTTTTCAAATCTGTCTTAAAACAACAGTCAGTAGCCCCAATTTCTAAGCTAATATGAAGCTTCAGCCATCCAAATGAGTCAAATCAAGTAGATGTATTTTAATGTTAGTCTGTTTAGTGCCAAAGTCCTTCTTTTTGTTACTATACTTCCACCACAGCTCAACATGGAAAGGAGGAAAATTAATGCTAAAAACTGTAAATGTGTCAGATATCCACTTGATATGACTAACTCAGAATGCTGAAGCCTCATATAAGATTCACATCTACTTGACTGTGTGGACACACTGGATTGTGTCCCATTCCTCCTGTCCATATCAGGACACTGACTATTAAAAGATGCCTTCAAATGTACATGCATTTTGGAGGCATCTTTTAATAGTCAGTAGAACAGGAGGACACCTCTTTACTGTTCATATGGACACCTGACTGCTGGTTTAAGACAGATTTAAAGAATTGTGAGCATTTCCTATAAGTCACATCTTTAACTAACATGAGGGTAAACATCCGCCTGACTCAGCCGTGAAGCTCAGACTGATGCAACCTCATATAGGCTTCACATCTACTTTTAAATGACTCTGTGGACACTGTGGATTTTGGCCCCCGCCAGTTACATTGAAAGCACATTTGAAGGAGATCCTTTAATAGTCAGTGTGAACAGGAGGAATGATTACAGAGAGGAAAACCTCTTTCACTGTTCATACGGACACCTGACTGCTGGTTTATGAGTCTTTAAAAAATTGTCCTTTAATGTTGTTGTCGGGCTTGTACTGTAAAACCCTTGTTGGTATGACCTGCAGCTTATAATTAAACACGTACAAACTTGTGATCCATGTTTTCCTTAATTGTGATCAGATGAGATGTGTCATGTAAAAAAAAAATCTGAAACATGAGACTCCATTAGTGAAATGTCAGCTCTACAGAGAGTCTCCTAACACCAGACGCAGACTGTTCTGTGTTTAGAAGCTGCTGCTCAGACTGCGTCAGGATGCAAGCGAGTGGATTTAATGGAGATGAGTCAAAGTGAGATTGATTTTGTGGAGCAGGGGTTTATAGATTTTGCTTTTCTGTTTTTTCCCTAAAGTTGGAGCTTATTGCTGGAGCAGCTGATAACAGCACAGCCCAATTAGTGCACTTGTAATGATTTGCAGTCAGGTAGAATGGGCTACTTCATTAACAGCAGCTTGTTTTCTTCCACTTTCAACACAGATCCATCTATATATCTCCGTGCTTCTGCCTCTTTTATGTGTAGTAACAGACTAATGCGAGATGATGTCGTCCTGAGACTCACCCCGTGTTTCACAGTTTTGGCAGCATGTGCAGCTTTTTTCTTAGCGTCGTAGTGCGTGAGGATGTCGATGATAGCCATGAAGTATACCTCCTTCTTCACAGCACCTGGTAGAGAACAACACATCACAGTTAACTCTCCACTGCTACTGTCTGAAGACAATGGCACAATTGGTGCTTTAAATTTTAAAGATGCAATATACGAGATTCAAGCCCTACTAGATGCATCTAGACCGTAGCGCTTCAATATGGAGGCAGCACCCAGATAATAAGATGCGTTAAGTCCAGTGTTGAGGTCAGCAATGATGCCCACATGCTCTGAAGGGAATCTTTATTTTAATGTCGTCTCCGCCTCACCTGGAACACTCATCAAGTCCTCTCTGACTTCACATTATCAGCCGTTTCTTACATCCTCCACCTCATCAGTCCCTCTTTTTTCACCTCGTTTATCAATGCCATCACATTTATCAGGTTTTTTAAAGAAACATCGGACACTCAGCTGCCGTGCCTTTTAATGTTTAGTGACGGCTAAAGGCACCTAAACAACGAGGTCATGCACGTAAAATTAAAGACAAGACAAGACTAGATAATACCTCATTCATATGCGCACTTGCCACCAACTGGACTTATCACCTTCGGTGTAATCTGTCAAAATGATGGACAACCTTCAGATTCCCATCACCTTCCATTATTGTTTTAATAATTCTGTCAATGATGGATTCGGTTAAAGTGACCTCTGGTGCTGATTGAATATGGATCTACCATTTAGCTGCAATATGAGAAACTTAGTGACCCAGCTACAGGCTCAGATAACAACACACACAAAGAGAGTGTGACTTTATTCTCTGCTCAGGATATCTTACATAGCAATTAGTTGTTTGCTGACATCCGGCGGGGCTTAATATCGTATATTGCACCTTTAAGTTTGGACTGCTCTTGCTAAGTTTTACGTAAGTCAGACGGATGTGAAGGACGAGGCTCACTGTCGTTGCTCTTGATTGCGTAAACGTCCACGGAGGGGTCGAACTCTCCGGGGCCGAAGAATCCTCCGCAGTTGAGGGGGTTTCCGGGGCTGTCGGGTGGGGTGCCGAAGGAGCCCGTGAGCACGCCTCCGCCCATTCCGTCGTTCTCGTACTCCTCCTCGTCTGCGGCGCCCTCCACGTCCATCTCCTCCTGCTCTGCCCGCTCCACGTCATGGATGCCCACCAGGAGACTGTAGTCCATGATCTTCAGGGTGGCCAGGAACTGACAGACACACACAGAAAAACACTGTTCAGTGTCTTGTTGCATGTTTTGGTTTCTCAGACAGATGGTCACACAGTTGTAAAATATACAGTAAAAACCTGTGTATAACATGCACTTTTAACGCAATATTTTTTCATTTAAAAGTGGGGTGCATCTAATACACCGGTGTCCTATACAGCAGTAAAATACAGAGAGAGGTGGGATCTGGATATGATTATAGGTATGTAAAAGGCTGTCCAACATAAATAATTATAACCTATGGACATAATGATGTGAGCGTCCATACTAATGAACTATAATGTCCTATAAACATCGGTGTCAGGCATGTGCTGCGCTCCAGCTGTTTCAGCAGATAATGAAAATAGATTTTAGACTATTGATGACCTGTTAATGCTAAAAAATGGTTGTGTGTTGATTAAAAATATTTCGGGACACTAGTTGCTGTGATGTTTCAGTATTTACAGACCAGACTGATGTTGAAGCGTTAAGTGCAAAAGCGTGACTCGGGTGCAGTAGTCTATTTACAGTGACAGCTCTGATGAAGAGTTTTTGGGACTCAAGTGAGCATACAGCTACACACTGTATTAAATATGTAAAGTTACTATAGTAACTTTACAGTTACAAGTGGAGATATTTATACTTGGAGGAATATAAATGTTTCATGGCACAAATGTTCTTTTATTTAACAAATGAACTTTTGTCCAAAAGAAAATAGTGTAAAACTGGCAAACTCAGGAACTTTCTGATCAAAGAACAACTTCAGAAGAGTAAGAATCCCAACTTTCTGTACTCAACAGTTTTCCATTCTCGATGCTACACACACATTTTAGTTGGTACCAAAAAACCCTGAAAACTGATAATAGACTAAAAAAAAACATCTTAAACAGCTGTGTGTTAGAGCAAATCTATGACAGAGAGTTTTCACATGTAAAACTGAATAAGAGTTGTTTGAATTTGATATCTGTCAATCAACATTATCTGCCGATACTGACCTATATAACAGATATATCCCTATCGGCGTACATGTTCTGATATGCACTGATATTTTTTTTAAGTCATATAAGCAGCATTTTATATGCATATGTGATCAATTTTTTAATATACTCAAAAAGACGTATTTATTATAAGTTTATTGTTAAATTGTAAAATATCATGTCTTACATTACATATCTTTGTCACAAGTATTTGATAAACACTTTTGAGGGATCACTGCAAAAAATGTGCGTTTCAGATTATCAGCCAATATATCAGAATTTTTTTTACTACCTAATATTGGCATCAGCCCCAAAAATCCAGTATTAGTCGGGCCTCAGATGGAGGAATTCACTGTGAGGTCCTGACCACAGAAGCTCAGTGACAAGTCTGTGGTTTAAATCAAAGTGGTCTAAAATATTTTCAATGGACTAAAGGGCCCATCAAATTTCCACCAGACCAGATGAAAACCTGCACGTATTTCTTACCTCTACGTCACGTTTTAGCTTTTCCAAAAAGTACTTCTTGTTGTCGTCTCCTATCTGCAGCTTCTGGCCTTCATTCAGGAAGTCGTTGTCTTTAAAAGTGGGGAGTTCTTTAGCCTGAGGACAGGGGACAGATGTTAGACTATCAGACAGCAGAAGGTAAAACTCTTTAATATTTAATGTCTAACTCGAGTTTCCCAAAAATCGGGAATTTGTCTTGGTTATACAGAGTAGAGATCTGCATCATCAGTACAACACAGTAATACACACACATAAGATATCATGAGAACACAAGGTAGCACTAAAATACATCTGCTTACTTCTAACTACTTCATTTAGCTTTCATTTGACAAGTTAGCATCTGGGGTGAGATGAGGGTGCTTATTTTTGTCGCAACCTGTCAGCAGTCGTCACGGCACATAAATAAAACGCACCTTCTCCTTGTCGCTGGCTTCCCTTGAGACCGTAGAACCCTAAAAACCAAGAAAAAAATGAGAATTAAAAATAAATCTAATTGAAAGGCGGCCGAGGACACATGAAAGGCTTTGTAAGCATCTCGCTGCTTATCCTTAGACAGCGCTTTTTTAAACTGTCAATATTAGGAAGCGAGGGTTGTTGTTCTCTAGAGAATACTTGGCAGATGAAGAGGCATATGCTCGGAAGATTTTCTTTTGGGGGGGGGGGGGGCTCTGTTAACAGCTACTGGCAAGGAAACTGTACAACTGATACTTTATAAACACAGTTCTCTTTTATATCAATATCTACTGCAAATTTTATCACCAGATAATGAACTCTTTCTTTTTCCAAGAAAAGCTACACACATCTGCTGTACATTTCCTCCTTCGAATGAAAAACCTCTCAAAAATAAACAGAACATTTTAAATATACAAAACGGTTTTTTGATGAGTCAGAAACACAAATCAAACTATGACATAGGCCTGTCACAATTACTACTCGTTTGACGATTCACTGTCTCAGAAATAATTGAAATAAACAATATTATTGTATTATATGATCAGTATGTGAGTGGATTCAGGTCTTGGTTGGCTTTGAAACAGCTTCAGCAAAACGAAACCCTTTAACAGTGAGACTGATACAACTAGTTCTGTCATGATAACTACTTTTGTTGGATGATATATTGTCTCAGAAATAATCACGATAAACAATATTATTGTCATTTGAAGATCATTTTATACCACTGATATAATGCTTGTGTAAAAAAACAGACTGTCATTATGGTTGGGGACAGAGTTATTTACCTTTAATTCTTCTACAGTCTCCACTCAGGACGTACACAGTGAGGAATGGAGGACACTACATGTTTAGCCAATGTGACATGAATAGCCTCTTAGCTGCTAATGTGAAGTGTGGCAATACTGAGGTCTAAAAATGATCAAAGTCATGTCCATGTATCATATGATAAGCCCATATATAGATATGATGATGTTGATAATTAGGTTATTGTATGATAAGTCAATAATTATTGTGACAGGCCTACTACGACCACAATAAAAAGCAAAGTTGTGCATGCACATTAGTTTCGGTCCTGTATTTAAACACAACATTAAATGGAAAACCGAAAAAGATCGACTTGAATCCAGTAATGAAAACACAAGACGAGTCCTAATAAACGTACAAACGGAAGCAAACACTACAAACATGGACTTTAATCATACATGTAAGAGTGTGTGCAGCAACGCTGGCTCACTTTCATTATAAGGATGAAAGCAGGATGGAATAAGGAATTTAAAGGTGGAAGTAGTGTTGCACATTTCAGATAATTATCTTAATTGATTAATGGATGTGTTGAAAAACGTTAGGCAACACAAACTGCATGTTCTCTCATAATAACAGTGTTTTTAAAGCCCAGGCATTGCCCATAATGTGTCAAATCTATGGAAAATTAAAAATCTGTGATGCTCCGACTCCCTTTTAAATCGAATTAAAGCTGCCAGTAACAAATCAGTGCCTTCACTTATTGGGAGATGATGTCCTGGCATCATTTCTATCCTCCCACCTTTATTTCAGACACTGTAACAGTCACATATCACAGTGTGCACGGCGGGCCAAACACACCTTCAGGTCATATTTGCGATGTACGGTGAGGCGATGGCTGAATACATTCCGGGTCACCACCATGTACGTCTCCACGCCGTCTACTGTTAGCCTGTACATGCCCAGGAACTGAGGGAGCAGCGTGTTGCCATGACACTCCACTATAAACTGCAGACAATCAAGGGAGGAGAGGAGAAGAGAGAGAGAGATATTAACTGGAAGTGTGGGAGTGAAGAATCAAGTATACAGTATGAAGACTGATTAAAGCTCTGCAGTCTTATCCTTTCTGCAGTGCTGCATCATTTTACATACATGAAGATTCTAATGAAGGAGGCAGATTTTAAATTGTTTTTTACAGACTGAGGCTTCTGAATTTCTAACCCTAACCCTAACCCTTAAATGTAATATTTAGAACAAAAACAAAAAAATCACTGACCCATATATAAAGTTATATAAAGCTCTATGTGGTGCCAGAGCTCCTACCTGGTGGTATTTCTTTAGGATGTTGTGCATCTCGGCGATGTCCTCACTGGACACGGTTTTGATTACAAAGCGGTGGTCATAGCTGGACAGGAAGCGGTTGCCGAAGCGACCCTGGGAGTCGCTGTTGAGTGGGGCGCTCCTCGTCAGAGAGTTCTGTACAAATACATCCGGGTTCAGAATAGAAACTTCACAAAGCTCTTTCAACAGTTGCATCTTCTAGTCTTAAATGTCTCACCTGGTAGTCCTGGTCATCGATGCAGAACCTCTCCCTCAGGTTTCTGAACACCATGGGACAGTATTCTTTGAACTTAAAGCGACTAGGCAGGTTTTCTCTGACGGAGAGGAGAGACGGAGAGTCAGCACACACAACAAACGGCAGCTCAGAGGCTCGTTACTGGAAACGAGGAACTGGCGGATGCTGAAGTTTGCTTGTAAATAAAGGTTTGCTTTGCTTATTGTTGTTGGGATTTATTTCCCCTGCTGCAGACGATAATACAGATCAGAGCTGACATTTACAGCTACCTGCTCCTTCTACTCGTGCATTTGTTCTGCTTGTCTTTGGGTGCTGCTACCGCTTCACGGATGAGCAGAGAGACAGCAAAGCAAACGTTGAGCTTTTTTATCAACATCTCATCTAGATTCAGCTTTGCAAACAAAACAGTGAATTTACAGTATATAAATATACATATAAACTCACATTTGACTCTGTCTATTCAGGACATCCTGTATTCCTGGCAGGTAAAGAAATACCAAAAAAAACTTTGATTTCAAAAGAACTAAAAACAGCAAAGCAAAAAGTATTATCAAGATGACACAGAGCTGTGATTTGCATTCAAATCAAAGTTTTACCGTGGTGAAAAAACTGTGATTTTGGATGCAAATTGAAATTCCTTTGAGTTATAAATATAAGCTCTGTGTCAAGCTGCTAACTGTTCTGATTTACTGTTAAAGTTTGTGATGGTACGTTCATTCTTTGTGTCTTTAGTTGGATGAAATTGATTCCATATGCTGCTATAAATGCAGAATGTCCCTAACAGACCAATCGAACGTCACACTGTAGCTCCTTATCACATACTATAACGATAACATGGTTTTATGTGTGCTTATTATAATTTGATGGTATCTGATCTGATCACTACTTTCTCTTTCTTTATGTGGACTGAATTCATGCCATAGAACTAGCTGGAAAAGTGGCTTAACCATCTTCAGCTTATCTGCAGGTGCATCACCCAAATAACTTAAATAGATGGCTGGATTGTGTGTCTCTGTGTGTATTAATCTGTCAAAAGAGGAACATGCTTCAGAATCATGACAATAAACAGATGTAATGCACAGCTGAACAGGAACAAGAGGTTAAAAATTAAATCAACAGCTAACTCATACATGACCTGGCTTCTGCAGAGAGAGAATGCACTTTCTTATTTGAGTGTTTTCATTATTTTGTCCACACTGCTTCAAGTCCTGTGCTGCTACTTTCCTCCACGAGGGCCGATTTGAATTGCAAAGCTGCTCAGTTACACACCGCTTTAACAATCTGTGAGTGAACGTGACCTCTGACCCTTAACTGACATTCATTCTGAATACAGCTAATAGAAAAAAGATGAGTAGAAGATGTTAAAGGCACAATGTGTCTTTTTTAGGTCATAAATGACTGATACATTCACACACATATATATATAAAGAGAGTTTGAGCGACGGTGGAAAGTAATCCTGTCATTGATTTTTTGGGATTGACAGCAGGTGAGGTGACACTTGGACTACAGATTGTGCTTTTAACAGACTGCGTGTATAATCTGCAATGTACCTACTTGTTAAATAGGTGGTTGTCCACTTTGATCTTACTGTAGGCTTTAAAGTCATCTGGCATCAGCATTACTGGTACAGGCACATTACTTAACTCGTTAATCTGAAGGAGAAGGAGAGAATAAAAAGAGAGGGAGAGACATCAGATAAAAGGAAAAAGGATGACAGGCTGTGACAGTTATTTAGGGAGCAAAAGACATTAAAACAGCAATATTAGATGTAGCAGTTTAGACTTAATATGCCAAAGTGTTGAACAGTGTCAGACAAAGAAATACACTTTGAATCTCGTGAAAAACAAAAACGAGCATCTCATTTTACCCTCAAATTATATATATGGGTCAATGTTGTTTTTTGTGTTTATGTGGTTTAGTTTAAATTTAAAGGGGTTAAAATGTGAAAATAAACGTATGAATAACTTGCACACATTCTTTTTTTGTGGATCCAAAATCAAATTTCTGCTTTTAATCCATTTTGAGAGAATATATTAAAGGGTTATGGCAAAAATGTCTAAGTGGTGTAACCATAAAAACTTAATACCAAATAATTCAACTTGCTTAAAAACACTAAATTCTCAATAAAACATCATATCAACTAGTTTGGCATGATTTTACATTATAACTTTTATATTAAATAAAGGTAATGGAATACAATTGTTCTAAATATTACATTTCATCTGGGGAATCATGTCATTTCAAATGATATAAAACCAACAAAATACTAAATGTACATTTTAACAAACCTGATGCTGCTTATTTGTCACTGACCCATATATATATATATATATATATACATATATACATATATATATATATATATATGCTGAACATTTTTTAAAAACATGTCAATATATTTTATCTGTGAGTTTTGTGCCACTTGAACGTATTGTCTCAAATCTTGGCGTGTTCACCGCCACCGATCACTAACAGCGGAGAGCAAAGAACGTGCAGAGTGTTCTTCTTCTTCTCCTTGCCGTCGCTAAGCCTCCAGACATTGATCTTATCTCCTGACACGCATCCAGAGTGAAAAGCTCTCGCCGACGGACTCCAGACAAAAAAACAAAACAAACTCCTATCAAGTAAACAGCCTAACAGAGGAAATTGGGAGGAAAGATAGAAGAAGATAACAACCACTCTACTGCAGAGAGGGGGGGGGGGGAATTGAGTCATACAGCCTTTAAGGAAGTACTACAGCAACACACTACACAGTCCCGGTGATGCTGTTTGCTCATTTAATCCTGATCTTTCTCTCGTGTTGAAAGGCAATTGAAACTCCTGATGATGTATTAATGTGGTGCAACAGCTGCTCGGGACAATACGTCTTTCAACGAACTTACACTTTTTGAGCAGTCGTTCTATTCGTGGCGTGTCTAAACAGCCAAACACGATAGGAACAGCCTCTCATTCCACACAGCTGACGTTTGTACGATACAAGCCAGATTTTTAATGAGGCTTTCAAAACGTAAACAGTGGAGTCAGGTGATGAAGCTTCCGGTTGCTTGTTAGTGAACTCAAAAAGTGAGCTTCACAATATGTGGCTGCTTGGGTACGTATGTGAGTTACCTTTCTGATTTGTTGATGTAATATATTGCCACCTCGACCCTTAAGAGCTGGAGCCCTGCTGGTCACTCCCAGGTCACAGTGGTGACAAAGGGTGTTCGAGCCCCAACACTCTGGAACTCAGACATACTAAATCTTTATCTTCTTTTCAAACTTTTTTCTTTGTGAGAGCTTTTGGAAATGTTTCAATAGCTCTATTTTTTTTTTTTAATATAACTTTAAATTGATCTTTTTCTTTTACTGTTTTTTTACTGTGTGTTTCATTATAATTTTATTATTTTATACAGCATGTACCATCACTTCTGTACATCTGTCTTTATCTCTGTGCGCCTCGTTGCCTTATTTTTATCTGCCTGGTTCTGTTTTATTTCTTCCGTAAAGCACTTTCTAACATTGTTAAGAAAAGTGCCATTTAAATGTTATTATTATTACTATTATTATTACACTAGAGCCCCTCTCCCACCTTTCTGAGTGTGACTCCATATGAAATAAACAAAAATAACTTATTATCCTGCATCAATCGCTGTGTTTGTAACCCTAACTCAGTGGAGTTAGACTTTTATTTTTGTGTTACTTCCTGTTTTTCCTTTTTGGATTGTTGTGCAACTGTTTTATATGTTTGAAAAAGCCAATTTAAACACGTCAAAAAAACCCCAGAAGTTAAGTGGAATGAAATCATACGCTGTGTTTGTGTCTCAAAGTTTCTTTACGAGGCGTGCCTTCATAAAAGTGTCATTAATCGTTACTTGAACGCATGTGAAATACAAACATTCCCGACAAGACCCGACTTGGTGATTGACAATCAAATGTATTGATGTCCGTGTGGGTTTCTGGGGGGGGGGGGGGGATTAACAGCATCAAACAGGTCTGTGTAGAACATGGCTTAAACGCCATGTTGGAAGCTGAGGCTGGGGCTTGATTAAAAATGCATTCGACTTGTGACTGGAAGGAAAAAGCTTTGATGAGAGAGGGAGAGAGAGAGAGATGGAAAGAAAAAGAGAGAGAGAGAGAGAGAGGCCCCCTGTTTGATGTCTTCGACCGGCTTCCCACCCACACCTCAAATCACAGAGCCTGCGTGCCCACACGCCCACTGCCAAAGTTCACCCACCCAATATCTGGAGATGCTGCAGCGATAACCATATCATTAGCCCGGCTCCTTAATTACTCAGTCGTGTGCCACCGCATCCCAATGTGTCCTTTCCGTTGAATAGCCAAGCAAGT
The DNA here is from genome assembly GCF_963691925.1 of Scomber scombrus. NCBI lineage: Eukaryota > Metazoa > Chordata > Actinopteri > Scombriformes > Scombridae > Scomber > Scomber scombrus. The sequence goes on along the minus strand of NC_084971.1, from coordinate 5,124,166 downwards.
GTTACATCTTAGAGGAATCAGCTTGGGTTTAATGCTCACCTGCCTGCACGCAAGTTGGCACACAAACCTACCTCCAATCTCACGGTGTCAGATCTGCTGTGGCTGTTGTCACCATCAGCAGTTGTGTGCGATGAAGACTATTTGACCTAAGTGTCAGCTTACTACTCAAATACTGTCACTGGATCACAATGCGCTCCTTTAATGCCACGAGAGAACCAAAAATAAAAGGCTGGGAGACAAATCGCACGTAACTGTGGCACCTGGAAGCCTCAAAGCAGATTAAAAGATGCTCATTCAGAGCCAATTCAGAAAGTTTCGGCTCTGGCCAAAGTTCTCTGTCACACCTGAGAGGCTGCTGACAAAACAGCTTTATGCACATTAGGCAGGAAATCAAAACTGCTGGTGCAAAAAAAAAAAAAAAGAAAGAAAGAAGAAAACACTCCATCAATCAGCTGCTGTCCCTTCACTGAGCTTTTCATAGCCAACACAGTGGAGGCTGAGCCAAAAGTGAATGTGATATATTTTTCTTTACTCTATTTATAGTGGAAATGAAGTGATGAGATCAATTGGGAGCAACTGGATGCAAGACATAGAGTATGGGGGGGTGTGACAGAAAGAAAGAAAGAAAGAAAGAAAGAAAGAAAGAAAGAAAGAAAGAAAGAAAGAAAGAAAGCAAGCAAGCTCGGGGCAGGTTTATTTTAAAACAACAGGCAGACAGCTGTGGAGCTCAACATCAGTGCAACCCACCCCTCTCCTCCACCCATCTACTCCATGCCTGCAGCTGCTCACGACTTGGCTCCCAAACACTTCCATAAGATCTATGATTTATGAAGACACATTGTTATGGTTGGTGCGTTGAGTATGGGGAAGGGGAAATGCACAACCTGCCATGCACACACACACACACACACATTCCTTCTTGTTCTTTTTTCCTTTCTCAGTTAAAGGCAATCACTCCCCCAGCTGCTGCAGAGTTTGACAGACACATTTAAATCCCCGCAGGGACGCTTGAGCCACAGAGAGCTAGCTAAAAGCAGCAGCAGCGGTGGTAGCTCCAAAAACTATAAGAAAAAACCACCAGCTTAGTATGGAAGCAAGACAGCCTGGAGGTTTTCTACCAAAGCACGCCACTAAACACTTCAGCCGGATATCCATGACATGATAATTTCATGGATAATTACACAGCGGGCTGACAAAACATCAGAAAGCTAGCTTGACAGATGAGGGCAACTGGCTAACCCACTAGCTACCAAAGCTAAATGAAAACAGCAGCATATAAACAAACCGCTTCAGCACTCAGCACAAGACATTTAACATGTATTTACCGTATGGTTGACACCCCACATTAAAACGCTGAGAATGGGCTCACTCGCACGGAATAGTTTCACTTTCTGTCCTATAAAATGCTTCTTTTTCGTCTTGGTTTTGCTGGCGCTGACGGGCGCAGCGCTGGAGCAGTTGGATGACATGTCTGCGGGGTTGAGTGGAAACGCAAGACGGCACCTTCGCTTGTCGCTCTCGGCCTCTACACCAACGACGACTCAATTGAAAGTTAAGAGCGGGGTTTAAAAAAAAAAAAAAAAAAATTCTATAAGTGCATCGTGCTCGTCTTCCACCTCGCAGCGAGTCTCTGGGTAGGGTTCAGTGTCTCGTTTGGGAGTCAGCGGTGGAGCATTTTTGCGCCGTCACCACCCTTCCTCCTCCCGAGCAGGCCGCGGCGGAGTCCAGAGCTCAGCTAGCCGGCCATCAGGCTCTACAGGGCGGCCTCTCTCCTGTCAGACAAGCCGGGGCGGTCCAACACACTCGCCGGGACAGCTCCTCTCCTTTTCCCCCCTTTGAAAGTCTCGCAACTCCCCCGGAAAAAGTGCCGTGATGCTGTTTTACTTGTTGGTGGTGTGTAATCCCATCATGATGCGCCCCAGATTGTTGTCAGTCACTAAAAAGCAGCGCTGCGTTCAGTGTCTCCTCAAGATGGCGTCCCTGCTTGCGCTTCCTCGCAGTCAACAGCGCCTCCAGCAGGCCGCCCGAGGGAACTGCAGGGGTTCCCACACACTTCTCCACTGCTTTAGTATGGATCAGGACCTGCATCACCCACAGGGCATGATGTCTGCAGGGCAGTAGCAGCAATGATTTTTTAGTCTCCCAGCACTCCCACTGTCTAGTTATATTCCCAGTTAAGTTTGATTTAAGATAAGATAAAATGTATCTTTATTGATCCCCTTGGGAAAAATTCAAATTGACACAGCAGTACAGTGGGGGAAAGTAGCAGCATAAGGGTGAAAGTGATAAAATAAAATACTATACACAGTAAACAATTTCTGTGTACAGAAATCTGCAATATATCAATGTGCAATATGCAGAAGTTCCTGAGATTATATACATTTGTGCAATGTTCCTGGGATTTACATAGTGAGGTGCAATATTCCAACATGAAGGTATAAATGCTGTTTGAAAACCGTGCACACACCACCATCAGTATAATTCTGATACGTCTTTAAAGTCCCCTTCCACTAAAATATATGTTTTTCTTTTTGTTCCTACAGTTGGATATATGAGCTTCACTGTGCCGAATGATGTACATGCAGCATGACACTAGAAGGCTGTTATAACATTAGTCTGCTGGAACATTTTTCTGCTCATTGAAATATCTGATTTTTAACAGCTCCGAGCAGGATTTGTGACATCATGACCCCATTTCCAAAAATTTGAATAAAATTAAGAATTTCCCCCCAAAAAAAACACCAACTTTAAAGGCACTACTTCTCTGATTTTACCCATGAAACTCATTTCACATTTTAAAGAGAGGATAGGGTATGTATAGGAGTACTGCTCACGCTCAGACTGTGAAAACATATAATGTCTTCTGTAGCTCTGCTGGAGCTTTTAAAGCCTGAGAAAATAACTCTGTTGTCATCATCATGGTTATTTAGGACTGAGCTTGGAGACTACAGTAAGCCTGCATTAAACACCATGGATTTGGAGTTGGACAGATACGGGCATTTGCCAGGCAGAGTCTAACTAACAGATGCTGGTTTATTATAGGAGGGGGTGAGATTCGGTGTGATTGAAGCTTGACCAATATGATGAACTAAAAGAAAGGATATATCTCAACTGCTGCTGCTTTGATTGTGACTCTTCAAATCATAGCTGTAATGACCTTTAGTTGTTTGTTTGATGTTCAAAGGTACCTCATATAGGTATATTATCTCCATTACCATGAATTTTTCTTTCCCTTTTGAGAAATGAACCAATCATTTTGTATGTTTCCTGTACTGCCAGTATTCAGTCATCTCTGCACTGTATTCACCTGCAAATGTTCAGTCTGTCAAATGTCAAAATCTACCCCATAAGCACAGTTTTTTATTTATGAGATAACGCTGAGTCCTGTTTTATTACTTATATATTTACATATGTCGCTCAGTAGTCTGCAGTCTTGGTATTCATGTCTTTTTTTTTTTTTTTTTTACGAGTTGTCTCCAGGGCTTTTTCTGGGTTTAGGATGAACGTTTTGAGGAACTCTGCCTCCCCCTGCAGCAACACCGGTACTTAAAGGGGCCGCTGACTCCTCAAGAGTTTACAGTATCTACTATTACACCATCTGGTGATACTCAGTGCTTTTATACCGTGTCATATTTTTTTGCAGTGTGTAAATCTGTGCAGATTTAATCATGATGAGTGTCTTTACAAACAGGAGATTTTTACTCTAAGTTAAAGCCCCCCCCCCCTCCACTCTAAAATGTGTTGCTTATTGTTCTTTCTGGATGTTTTCACTTTGCAAAAATAAAGTATGTGGAGGGTTCAACGCTAGAAGGTTGTTTTCACATTCATCCTCTAAAGGTGGAATGTTTCTCCGTGCTTCATCTTAAACTTTTAAAGCATGTACGTTCCTTTCGAGATGATTTATGACATCACAACTGGTTTGGAGCCAATTGTCGTGCACAACTTACATAAGTGTGATGTTGAAACTTTAAGTCTCCAGTGCACAAACATTAAGAATGGACTTTACATTGAAGTAGGAGACATCTTGTATCCAGTAGTTAAACTATGTATTTATACTGTATTTTTAAATGAGGGAGGAGGAGTAGGATGTCATTTTAGGAATTGTTCCCAAGCAATTTTTTTGTTTGTTTGTTTTTTTTAGAATAGTATTTTCATTTGCATTTGTACATATATGTGAATGGGATCTTTAAATGGTTAAACACTGACTTAAAACATAATTTAAAAAAATGTTTTTCCTTTACTGAATTGTTTTAATGATCACATTTTAGCTCATATCTTATCTGTAGACTACACTGAAAACAACCTAAACTTTCATTTTTGGCAGCTATAATATTTGCCTGTACATCTGTTCATGACATTTATCTGTCCAGATTTACTTAGGTAAACTATATCATTATTATACACGATTTATTATTTATAAATCTGATTATTTTGTAGATATTTGATTTGAATATCGTGTTTATTTAATTTAATTTAATCGAATAACAGATCAAATGAAATCGGAACGAGGCTGGCCAGTCTCCAGGTACTTGAAAACAGAGCTTGGGGCCCCGGGCCATGAGGCCTTGCAGGGCCTCTCTGCAGACACAATCATTCACTGAGATTGAGAGCGATAAAAGGGCGTGGTTAATCCTGTCGCATCCTTCCAGATTTATCCACACACCAATTAATGAAACAAACGTGGAATGAAAAGTAAAGTGTTGTCCGGGCCCGTGCGTGGTGTGTGGGTGCGCAGAGGGGTTGAGCAAGGGGGCCTGCACAGACAGTGGATACCCTGTATGCCCCGTGAACCAGGCGACAAAATAATATCACGTGATCCAAAATGGGCTGTCCTCTGACGGTGCTGAAAAAAGCCATTTTCTGGCGCTGCTGCAAATTCTGTCCAAGTCCAAATAATTTACCTGGATCGTGTTTGGGTGGAGAAGGGAAACTTTGATGTGTAATCAGGTAGGAACCGATCGCTGTTTTATCGGGCGCGACGCTCCGCCGTTTGCCGAGGCGCAACACAAAGTGCACGGTGTCACATTTTCAGTCTCTCTCTTGTTCGCCTCCTGATACAGCCCTGTCAGTGAATTTAAGATGGCTGCTTTGTGTACCAGTGTGAGTTTGTGTGGCTCTGCACCCCCCTCAGTGTTGCTATTTTCACTCGATGTGTTTGGTCGTGGCTCTCGGTCGGAGCTCCGGAGAAATGGAAACGCTCTTTGTTGGTCCGCTGGTGGAGGAGCAGAGCTGATGCACAAGATGAGGCCACACAGGGGCTATTGAATAGTCGGCTGCTGTGTACCAAGCACACAGCCCCTGCATTCAAAGCTGCACGGCTCCTGTTTTTCTGCCTGATTTCTCGTTCCAACATGTCATTACGCTCGTATTTGTTTTCCATCGGCTCTTTGTTGTGGTTTCACAACCTGCTGTCCCAAGGACGAGCTGCAGACATTGTCTGATTGGAGCTCTGAGTCTGCACTCATTCACCATATGTGAGAGAACTAATAGTCTCACTGAGCGTTATGCACGTTTAATATACATGCTGCCGTGCATCGCTGTGTAATGGGACCGCTCATGTTGTTGTTTGTTTGTTTTTTTCCTCTGCAGATCTGTCCAGATGGATAAAATGCAGCCAAACCGGATTAAAATCACAGATCTGAATCCACACCTCACATGCCCACTGTGCGCTGGTTACTTAGTTGATGCTACCACCATCGTAGAGTGCCTGCACTCCTGTGAGTCTTCTCTTCCATGCATGCACTGGTGTTTTCATGAAGCTATCCTGCCAATGCTGTAATTTTTAAGCAGGAGAGGATTGTACTGTGACTCCACCTTAATGTGCATTTTATAACAAGGGAGGCTTGTCTATTGGTTGATTTAATCCTGCAATGCACAAAGTTATAATGCTACATTATTGTTGACATCGTGTCGATTGGACTCATTGGATAAACAGTGGTGGCTGGTGATTGGATGGATGCATTATACTTGAATTCTGAGGAAAAAAGATATGAAAGCTAGTATTGAGTTATGTTAGATTGCACTAATAATAATGATTCTGAGTCCATTAATTACACATTAACACTATTAGTGATGTTTTCTCTGCACAGTTTGTAAAACATGCATCGTCGCCTTTCTGGAGACAAATAAGTTCTGTCCTCGATGTGACGTCCAGGTTCATAAGACATGTCCACAGCTCAGCATCAGGTGAGTGAGAATGGTTTTTATCAGGTTTTTTAAAATGCATTTGCAATGAGTGTTGTATTCAATAACTTCATTTTATGTAATATTTTCCTAGAGCGGACAAAACTCTACAAGATATAGTTTATAAGCTTGTTCCAGGGTTATTCAAAGGTAAGATCCAGCTTCCCTTCCATTTGCTTTTGTCTTATTTTCCAAAGCATTTCTGTGTCAGCGGACGCTTATAATATTTTTTCCGCCGCCAATCAGATGAGATGAAGCGGAGGCGGGACTTCTACGCAGAGAACCGCGTGCTGGAACCGGGAGAAGTCGTGGAGACGTTTAACATAGCGGAGGACGAAATCATCAGTCTGTCCATACAGTTCTACGAGAGGAACAAGTGAGTCGCCCCCTTTTTGTTTTAAACCGAAGACGGGAGTGAAAAAATTCTTAACGTTTGGTGTGGAAAGTAGCTTTTGAGATGAATCATCGTTATGTGGCCGTTGAAAAAAGCAAAAAGAAATACTGCGTGCCTGAGTAAGGTTTCATCAGAAATGAGTAGTGAAAGTAATATGTGGCAACTGATCATCCTGTGTGTGTTTCTGATTATACTACTCTGTGTGTTTTTTAACCAACCCTTTTCTTTGCTTTTTACATTTTTCCTGCAGAAACAATGAGAGGCAGCGTGCAGAGCTGGATGGAGACAAGGTAAAGTCCTGATTATAGTGTAGAAATAACAGAGGGGTGAAGCAGTAGCTGCAGCCCTTCACAGTTGATTTACCTGTTTAATGTGGTTTCCTGGTCCTCACCCTTGGATTTGTATCTACCCCGCTGCTCCTCTTCTTTGTTCTCAGTCCAACGGTAAACGCTTCCTGCAGTGCCCGGCAGCCATGTCCGTCATGCACTTAGCAAAGTTCCTCAGGAGCAAGATGGATATACCCAGCAACTACAGGGTAATCACACACATATACACACACACACACACACACACACACACACACACACACACTGATTCCGATTATGTGGCAAACCAGAGTAGGAAGGTGGCGATGGGAAAGATTTGCATAAAATTCGTCAACATGATTGACCATACTCTACACGGTCATTAAAGCACCTTATCTGCTCAGATAGTGTTCAGTTACATCTGTATTTGTTTGCTTTTTCTGGCACTAAAGTATCATTCAGAGCCAAATCAGATAAATCGGAAGCTTTCGGGAATAGCTTTCCCGTCGGTAATTACAACTCCGATGTCGGCGAGAAAAGTATTTACGGGTCGGAAACTGGTTAAACTGGTCGTTACGCTAAATCCAACAGTGCATTGATAAGAGGAGAAGTGATTTGAGGTCTGACCACCGGGCTGCTTTGATTGGCCTTTGATTTAAGTTGCCAATTTGCGTCTTTTAAAAATGATGACATCACAGTGGAGTTGCATCATTACGGCTGCAGCTAATGATTATTTTCACTGTTTTATTATCAAATAATCATCATGTCTAGTAAGTGTCAAGAAATACCTGTTATTGTTGCTTAGCGACCATGGTGATGTCTTCAAGATATTTAGTTTCCTATCATGTATGATACAGAACAGCTTTATAACCTCATATGTGAGAGGGCTACAACATTTGTTTAGAGATTTTTTATTATTGATTTATCTGTCTGTTATTTTCTTGATTAATCTATTAGTTGCTCGGTCTATGAAATGTTAGAAAGTGGTGAAAAAAGTCTATTACTCACTCTAAAAACCCAGCATGACGTCCTCAAATGTCTTGATTTGTCTCGATCGACAGTCCACAACCCAAATATATTTAGTTTACTGTCATAGAAGACTAAAGAAAACAGAAAGTTTACAGAATTTATGCATTTTTTCTTTAAAAAATGAAGGTTTTGATCAGCTGTCAAAATAGTTGCTGATTCATTTTCTATTGGGCGATATATAGATAAAATCAAATTTCACAATATTTTTAACCACATACCTTGATATCGCTATTGCAACAGTATGTACAAAATATTTACACAATGAGATTTTTGATAAATAATCATCAGAAATGTGGACATAAGGACAAAATGGGTAAAGGCAGATAATAGAACAGCTAGAACAGTTCGGTATGTTCAGAAAATGACATCATTTTACTGTAATGCGGCCTTTATAACCATGAAAAGACAACAGTTACGCCATATTGCGATATCCAAATCCCAAGGTGATATCTGGTTTCATATCACGATATTGATATATTGCCCAACCCTACCTCTGCTTCTGTTATATTACATTAACTGTGACTGTGTGTTCCAGGTGGAGGTGTTGTACGGGGACGAGCCCCTGAAGGACTACTACACACTAATGGATATCGCTTACTTCTACGAGTGGAGACGAGTGAGTGACGGCTTAAATACCTTCTTTTTTTTTTTGCCTGCATGCTTCCTTTACATGAACTGTATGATGGAGTATTCAATGTTCATTGTTGGCTTGAAATAAGAAAATACGAGTACAAGTTAAACATATTTGATTTGACTGTTGAAAGTTCTCCTTAGCACGCTACATGTGTTTAGATTGATTACGTAGGAGGTAGCCAATGGGAGCTGTTCATGTATCTCTGCTTTGTGAACATGTGAATGGACTATTGGTTGATGGAGTTGTTAGAAAACTTGTTATTCCTTGTTTGACGCACTGAAGTGAAACTACAATACACTGAACTTGAACTTGATCTTTTTTTGCTGTTGTATAAGAAATGGTCATATTCCCATGATTCTCAGTTTCCACCGAGATCAATGTTTGATTGTCTTGTCGGTTTGAATTTCACATCATGGCTTGTTCCTACTCCAATCTACACTATCACATGCCAAAAACACAGTTAGTTCAAGTTTAAATACAAATAAAGCTCAATTCTGTACAAAGGATTAGATTTCTTGTTTCTAGTCTCTGCAAGTTGATCTGTATCCTGTACTGGATTAAACTGCCTGGGTTAGGTAGGAGACAGCCTAAAAAAACTCGGAAACATGTTTGAAAAATGGGCAACCCCATTGTTGAATGTAAACAATCAGTATCACTGGGCTAAAACAGGTGTGTGATGATTCAACTGGGATTTATGTTATAACACTTCCTGCTAATATCAGCCTCCCTCTTTGCCTCAAAGCCTGTAAGGTCTCTCTGAAGATGTAAACCTTTAAAACAAGTGGTCGACTCTTTTAAAAGAAAGTCTATGTAGTTTCCTGAAACAGCTGGGTATTGTAGTTTTGAAACAAGCATTACTCAAACAGGAGTATATTGTGCTTTTGGTGGGGACTATTTTCAGCGGTGGAATGATACACGTTTGTCGCTCTGGTATTTCTAGCAGCAGGATGGTGGATGTGGGATCGATTTAAAAATAAACTACGGTGCCCATGTTTGTGGACATGAAGGAACATGTCGTCCAAGGCACGGAGCGTTATGCTACAGAGGAATAGCATGTATCAGACTTTAGCCTGGCAGTAGTTTAAACAAACTACATTTCTACCCCTGGAGCTTTAGCAACTACTTATACTCATTATACTCATTTAACTCAGCGTTAAATAAATCAACATGTGGTGTATATGAAACTAAATATAATAGCCTACAAAACATTCACATGCCAGCAGAAATATGCCTCTCAACTCAGTTTTATTTTTTTAAAGAAAAAAAGGAGGTCAACATACTGTAGGTTCACCATAGACATGTTGGGTAATCTATAGACTTGTTGGGTAATCTATAGACATGTTGGGTAATCTATAGACATGTTGGGTAATATAAAGAGAAAATGAAAATCCTACCCCAATACCCACATGTAAATCAGAAATGTAAATCAGTCAATAAAAAATGTAATAAAAAACCCAAAGAGACAGACATATTCTAGATCGTTGAGTCTTGAACAACAATGTTGGCATGTCATGACATGATTCATGCCTTTTTTCAAAGAGAGTTCTGGAACACAATAATGGTAAAATAAAATGTATGTTATTTTTAATAAAAAAATATTTCATGTTATTGGCCAAAATTGTAGTTTGTAAATTGAGTTAAACTACAAAAAATGACCCAAAAAGTAGTTGAAATACTTGAAGCAGCAGAAAATATGAATGTAGTTTAACTACCAGCAAGTTACAGCAAATTGTAGTTAAGCTATGTAGTTCAACTACATGTAGTTTAAGTCTCCCCAACACTGGTAGCATCAGTTTGTTGATGTTCTGTTCCGATGTATTCATGGGATTTGTTGATAATAAGAATTGTTGCCCTCATCTATAAATCTGCCCATACACTGATGTATTTTAGAGGCTCAGTGCTAACAGTGTGTGTGTGTGTGTGTTTACCTCTACGCAGACCGGACCCATCCCCCTGCAGTATCTGGTCAAACCCACCCGGAAGCGCAGGAGGGCGTCCCAGTCCGCCGCCCAGGGCCACTCCGACGGCGTCAACACCAGCCCGACGTCAGAGAGCGACTCCCAGAGCGACAAAGTCCACAGTCCCGCCGCAGCCCAGCCGCCCCGAGCCTCCACGCAGTCCAGCCCCGCGTCCCACAACCTCCCCCCAGCCATCCAAAGCTCCAACGGTACCACCGTGCCCAACAACACTCAGCGACACACTCACGCCTCCAAACAGGGCGCCAACGCTCGGAAGGTGACTGTCAACGGTACGAGCCCCGGGGCCGGCAAAGAGGAGGCGAGGGGCGGAGATAAAAGCGGTTTGCCCCCTACGACCTAATGCGCTCGCACGGGGGGCGGGGGGGGGGGAGGACCGCAGGGAGGACAGTGTTTGAATTGCTCCCTTTTTCTTTCTACAGAGCAAAAAGAGAAATAAAAAAAAGACGAACTCGAGCCTCCTTCCTTCTGGACGGACGTGAGGCAGATTACTGTTATCATTATTTCAGCAGGAAAAGACTGAAAAGTGCAGCCAAATAGACACTTGTACGTATGTGTGTGTGTGCGTGTGCGTGCGTGTGTGCGTTTATGTGTGTTAGACTAGAAACAGTGCACACATACAGACTGTACAGTATGTATCAAATGTGAGCATGTGTGCATACATATGTATAAACTTATCTTTTATACAAGATATTGTAATCGTTTTGTATTGTATATGCAGTGGGTCTGTTTCATTTCATAGTCCTATCAACTTTATTTTTTTTGATTTGGCTTCCATAAAACGACAAAATGCTGAAAAGCGTTGCAGTGCGAACCACTGCGGAAGTTGGATGTAAAAAAAAAGAAGAAAAAAAAGTAGAAAAAAAAAGCTGAATTTTTTTTGCCCTTTGGACGGTCATTTTAGTAACTGCTGTATAAGTGTCCAGTATAAGCAACGCCGCTCATCAGGTGACAACCGTACATTACATAAAAACTGTTGATGCACTTTCTTTCTGTAAGGTCAGATCACACAATGCAAACCGACAAGTATTTTTTTTTTTTTTTTCCAAACCGGAGAAGAGAGAAACATTTCCTAAATAAATTTCCAAGCACTACCAAGCTCGCAAGCAGATGTTTGTCAGCAGACCACGTTACCTTCTCTCATGGCGGTCGGAAAGAACTCAAAAGGGATTTGAATATTTGGCCATGTATGTTGTAGTTCCATAAAAAAAATATTTCAACATTCCTTTTGTTTCTGTTCAACGATGATACTTTTTTTTTTTTTTTTTATCAGCCATATGTGCATGTTTTAGGTAAATAAAATGTTTACTTGCTAGGTTTTTCTGAGCTGAGTGTCCTGTTTTATGATTTTTAAGATTGTGAAGTATACTGTTGTGTTGAAAGCAAACTTTGATGATTGAAAAAACGAACTCTACTCAACATTTAGATCATTTAAACACTGTCTGTGACATGAAACTTAACAGAATCAGGCAGTTCTGTTACAGGTTAAAACACCGTACATAATTAAGGCTACATTATTCAATGCCAATGTCCCTCTGTCATCATGGCATCATTTTCAAACAGACCAGATTTAATGTTTTATTGTCTTAGCTTTTTAGTAATAAACTGAACAGAAATGATTAGAGAAAAATGACTTTGCCCATTACCATCATGTATCTGATCTGATATGATCAGTAATTCAGCTGCTCTCTGCTCTGTTTGGACAACACACACTAAACAGGCAGAATCTCCTTAATCTGTCAGATTGTGTAAATGTTAAACAAAAGTGGTGCTGACATTGAAAAGCACAATTTGGTAAATATAAAAGAAAGGACTAATCGTGTATCAAGCAGCCCTCAGAATCAGAAAACCATGCTCTGCCATGTCCCTTTTTTTTAGGGTTTGTGTGTTCACATACAGCTGAGTGTCTAAAGGTCCAAAACCACTCAAGATCCCTGCAGTCATTATTCAGCCTCTTACACCAGCTATCTCTTAATGAGTTCTTGGGAACTGATTGAGCCTTCAGACAGTGTACAACATGATCTAGTCCTCCTGTTACAGAGCTACAGTGTGAAGAAATGGAGAAAGGTTTTTGAGTGTAGTCATCCTTTATTAAGTGCTGCATTGTTAAGAAGTCTTGTGCGTGTTTCTAACATCTTACATGTCTTATTTTAGGGATTTCCAACCTTTTCATCAATGGTAGACACACAAAAATATGTGATCATTAAATGCTGCTTTTTGATTAGAAATACTCAGTGACAGATTCACAGCTTCCATAAAAACATCTCACTGTACAAGGCAGATAGTACAGTAACAGTTATTGATGGATATTCAGCAACCAGATATAATTACTATAGATCAATACTGAAATCATCATTAACATGAAAATAAATATTCAACTTTTAAATCAGAGGGTTTATGATACAAGTCAGCAGTGGTTCATTCATTACAAACAGTAGCATTTGATATTGTTACTGTACATTCTGTAGAAAATCTACCTGATTAGAAAACTGTGCAAACAAAAGCTCATCAATAATCAATCATTTCTGGGCTTTATATCCAGTGGAGGGTCTGTGATCCTGCCAGTTTGCTCATTTATAGAGTGAACTGTATTCTGCACTACCAAAAACTTTTTGGCTGCATGCAGGATGGCATTACAACCGTTTATTAAAAAGAGACAGATACTACAGTATAATGGTGAAGCAAAATCTCTACCGGTGGACTAATTTCTGTCATCTTACAGTAAATCAGATCACCCACCCCTAATGTTTATGTAACACAATCTCTGTCATATAAAAGACAGAAAGCAGAGGACTGAAGTTAAGGGCTTTGTATCACCACACTCCTCTGTCAAACAGTTATGAAAAACTGTCAACACAGGATATAAACACTTCATGGTCCATCATGTGTGTGTTGCTTTCATGATCTAGAAAACGCATGATACCAATATTTATACTTTGTTCTCCCATATCACGACTGAGGTCTGTCTGTTCGTCTCATCTCGGTGCAACAATCCTTGTTTAGGAGTCGGTGTGTTCATGTAGCGGGGCAGACACTATGAAGTCCTGCTTGTGCGTGCCATCGCAGTAAGGCGGGTTGTTTGTGTACTTGCAACCACACAACCAAACTGTGGTGTCTTTCTCTGGGACAAAGCGTAGCGGGGACAGACCCTGTGCTTTGGTCTTGTGTGCTCCGTCGCAGAAAGGCTGAAGGAATAGGATGTGATCAGATGAAAGTACAGTATGTACTTTAAACAGGAGAATCAATAAAAGATAAGGTCACAGGTGTTTTTTTTCCTTCTTTTTTTTTACCTGTTTCTTGCTGTGTCCACAGGTGCACCACGAGTGACGTTTCCCACCTACCAGCTCCACTTTGAATGGCTTCTTAGAGGGGATGACAGGCTGTGGTGGAAGTGTTGAGAAATGCACCTGTGGACAGCGGTGCTCAGTTAATTTAAATGTAAATATCAGTTCTCAAAGGTTTATATAGTACTGCATTCTTAACTTGATTTAAGTAAATATTAAGTTGCACTTTTTATGAATAATGCTCAATCTAACATTAACCTGAGCTTTAATCTAAATTGTAATAATAAGTGAAACACCTGTGTGGCTGTGCAGGTGCATTTAAGCAGTGTTTGTGCCAACTACTGTCTCTCATCAGACCTGTTTTTATGAGTTGGAGATGTGTTGTTCGCCTAACTCACAAGAAAACAGCTTTTTCCCAGCAGACACTTAAACGCATCACAACTGAAAAAGCACAGGTGTAAATAATCAATCAAAACAATGGCTGCATTCCGTTTAGCTGCTCCAGTTTCAGGGCTCACTATGATGGCTTAACCTACACTTCAATAGAGCAGAGCCATCGTTAATATCATTAGTAAAAACCTGTATTTTTCCTTCTTTGACGAGTCAAAATGTCTGCTGTACTAAAAAAAAAAAAAAAGACCCTGTCAAAACTGCAGGCTAATTGTTCCCAACTGTAATAAAACTAACATGGGTGACGCGGTCAAACCGAGATGGTCTTGAGGAAAGGTTTAATCAGGCTGTGATTGGAAACAGCTGTGCAAAGGTTTAATGTTATCCAGTAGGTGGCACTGTAGAGTCTGTACACACTGCTGCTCCATGGGCTACTGTTAGCTGATTGTTTGGGTGTAGTATTAGTTTTAAGCGTTTTAGGTTCAAGTTAAACGCCTCAAAATTGTACGTAGGTGTACATTATAGTTACGTTTAGTGCCTGGAAAAATACTGTCACACAGTTGAAATGATATGACGTCGGTCGACAGAGGAGAAAACCCCGACATATGTGTTTGCTAGTTACTCAACAGAGTCAGTGTCATAATAAAAGGTTACAGTTACCTTGAGAGCTACCATAGCGGTTATCCAAGGTTGCCTGAATGTTGAACTGATCCACTTGTGGTCTAATTTGGTCACCAGTGTACTCATATTTCCACAATAACAGCTGACATTAAACGCTACTAACGCAAAAGTCCTCCACGCAACATGACGCAAGCGTGACGTGATTAAGAGAAACGCCGCGTTGACGTCAATCAAAACAGCAAGAGGAGAAGCGGTGATATATGGACGTGCAACTGGACGTCAATCAACAACTGGACGAGCTGCTGATTGGATAGGCGCTTCCTGAAGGAGTCACGTGGTGGCAGCTGAGCGGTCAGCGTTGATTTTAATTCTGGCCGACAGAAAAAAAGAGGGAATAAAACCTGTGCAGGGTTATTCAGAGCTTATTTGTTGGGAAGATCAGTTAAAAGACTTTTTAAGTCCAGAGTGACAGAACATGTTATGTCTTCACCAGCCTAAACTAGCTTTTTAAGCACAGAAGCAACATTCAGTTTCTATGCTGCACATATATAGAACCAACTCACAGAAATCTGTAGCTCTGCACCAACTCTCAGTTCCTTTAAAATCAGGGCTGGAGCCTTTTTCTGTTTCCTGGACTATACATTTCCATTCTTATGAGCTCTTGTATAGAATCAGTGTTTCAGATGTCTATGAGTTAACAGCAGTTCCACCAAAGAGATATTTCCTCTCTAAACTTCTCATTCATTTCAATAGCAGTTCTTCTGTACTGTCATTTAAGTATTTGAAATGCAACACTTTTGTAATGGTTCAAGATTCAATACTTTATTGCCATGTCGACATAGTCGATTGGAATTTGTTTCGGTGGGTCTCAAATACAACATTAACTCTCAGCATTCCAAGATAAAAACAAGTGCATAAATAATATAAATAAAATCCAAGTAAGAGTTAAATAAATAAAACAGTATTTTTTATTGTTTTCTTGGTATTTTTACTTAAGAACCTGAGTACTTCTTCCATCTCTGATCTTTGAAGCAACACAAAAAAACTGTTTTTGAAGCATTTTAATTGGTTATGAATCATTCATAATTGAATAAACATTAACAAACACTTATACAGAGTATTCAATCAGACGAGTATGGAGAGGATGAATCAGTGCAGGATATCTGGACATTATCACATCCTCCTAACAAAAATCAAAGCACATGTTTGATCCTCGTAGATTGTATACTTCTGTTGAGACAAAAGGTGGAATTCATCTCATTTAAATACACCTTTCACCTTCTTCACTACATCCTGGAAGATAACCTTAAAGTGTGAGCCGTCACAGTACGGTGCGTTTTTGGTCTGCTTGCAGGCGCACAGCATGACCGCCCTGTCTTTGTCGGGGGTGAAGCGGAGAGGAGAGAAGCTCGGCGCGAGTGTCCTGTGAGTTCCGTCACAGAAAGGCTGTTAGAGAGGAGAAAAGACAGAGAATACACACATTGTAACATCATCTTTCAATCAGTTCAAAGATGCATTTAATCTCATCTCTTTTAAAAAAAAAAGAAAAGAAAAAAAAAAAAGCATATTTCATTGAGTTATGAAATTTAAGTCTAAATTAGACTGCACCTATACATCATTATAACATCCAATCTGTTAGATGGTGATGTCAGCAGATCTAAAAAATAGAAATGTGCCTATATATTTTCATAATATTTAAATGTGGCTCTCTGCTTTGCATTAATGGGAGTCTCTGCACACGTCAGCACAGTTTGTGATGTTAAGGCTTCTTCTTCTGCAACAAGTAGCAGTTTGGCCATAACTCAAATGATCTTAACTTAATGTTTATAGGTAACAAGTATAGATATGTTTCATAATTGCTTGAAAATGTATTTTTTTACTGTTACAGTTCATTTTGTATAGTTGTACTGTGATAATTGAAGGATAGGTTCACACTTATTCCAAAGTCATCAAGTTCCCTTTTCCTTGGACAGTGTTTCCCTGTTGAGCTGTGGTTAAAAACCCCAGTCATGTGTCCATATGAACAGTGAAAGAGGTTTTCCTCACTGTGATCTGTTCGTAATGACTATAAAAAGATCCCCTTCATGATGTGCCAACAGTCAGTTGATCTGAAGCTTCATACAGTCATGGCCAAAAATATTGGCACCCCTGCACTTCTGTCATACACCACTTCTCCCAGAAAATTATAATTACAGTTTTTGTATTCATGTGTTTATTTCTTTTGTTTGCATTGGAACAACACAAAAAAAAACAGAGAAAAAAAGTCAAAACTTGGTACAACTCCACACAGAACTCAAAAAATTAACTGGACAAGATTATTGGCACCCTCAGCTTAATGTTTGGTAGCACACCCTGTGGAAAAATAACTGAAATCAATCACTTCCTGTAACCATCAACAAGTTTCTTACAGCTCTCTACTGGAATTTTGGACCACTCTTCTTTTGCAAACTGCTCCAGGTCTTTCAGATATGAAGGATGCCTTCTCCCATTGATGATTTGAGATCTCTGCACAGATGTTCTCTGGGTGTCACATCTGGATTGTCATTGTTGGCCATTTCAGAACTCTCCAGTGCTTTGTCTTTAACCATTTCTGACTGTTTTTTGATGTCTGTTTTGGGTCATTGTCCTGTTGGAAGACCCATGACCTCTGACCTCTGGTAGAGACGCTGCTTTCTGACACTGGGCATTACATTGTGCCCCAACATTCTTTGGTAATCATCAGATTTCATGATGCCATTCACACAGTCATGGCATCCGGTGCCAGAAGCAGCAAAACAACCCCAAAACATCTGTGAACGTCCAACAACAAGGTCTCATTTCGTTTTCTGTAAACAGTACCATGATGTACTGTAAGGATTTTTGCTTTGTCATGTAAGTTTTAGCAAACTCCGATCTGGCTTTTTTATGCCTTTGTGTCAGCAGTGGTGTCCTCCTGGGTCTCCTACTATAGCGTCCCTTTTCATTCAGATGGTGATGGATACCGTGAGCTGACACTGTTGAACCCTGTGTCTGCAGGTCAGCTTGAATTTGGAAGTTGATTGAGGTTCTTTATCCACCATTTGAACAATCCTTCATTGTAATTTTTCAGCAATTTTTCTCCTCCGTCCACATCCAGGGATGTTAGCTACAGTGCCATGGGCTGCAAACATGCTTGAAATGCAATTATTTCTTACAATGTTGACAAGGTGCCAATAATTTCGTCCAGTCCATTTTTTTAGTTCTGTGTAAAATTGTATCAAGTTTGACTTTTATCTCAGTTTTTTGTGTTGTTCCAATGCAAACAAAAGAAATAAACATGTCAATACCAAAACATTTGTAATTGCAACGATTTTCTGGGAGAGGTGGTGTGTTTTCTGACAGAATTGCAGGGGTGTCGATATTTCTGGCCATGACTGTACGAGGCTTCAGCAGTCTGAGTTAGTCATATCAAGTGGATATCTGACACTTTTACAGCATCAAATTCCCTCTTAGTGTTTCCATGTTGAGCTGTGGTGGAAGTATAGTAACAAAAAAGAGGAACATAAAAGACTTGATTTGCCTCATTTGGGCAGCTGAAGCTTCAGATCAACTTTTAAATCCATTTTTACACAGAAGGAGAACTGTGGATTTAGTCTTCCATCACTTCCATTGTAAGTGCATTATGAAGGGATCTTCTAAAAGGTCAGTAGGAACAAGGGGAATTATAACAGCAAGCAAAACAGGTTCCAATGTTCATTTGGGCTCCTGACTGTTTTAAGACAGGCTTGAAAAATTGTGAACATATCCTTTAAGTCAATAAACTAACTTACCATAAAATATTAACAATGTTCCTGCCAAAACCTAATAAATGATCTGAGCCAGCTTTACGGCTTTCACACCAGTTCATGCATTACATTGTTCATAGCCACAGGAACAAATTAAAGTCAATAACCCACAAACTGCACATAGAAAGCTCTGAATAATGTGACCGAATGACTCACATCCTGCTTTTGTTTTGAGCCCAGGTGAGCTCCAGGTGCCAGTAAAATCTGCTGCACCCCCCCACCCCCATATCCTCTGTGCACAGACTCACCTGCTTTTTGCTGTGTCCACAGGCACACCAGGCATAGCGTTTCCCAGCAGACACCTTGACCCTGTAGGGCAGCCGGCCCGCGGGGACGGGCTCCGTGGACTGCAGGCGGCACTGCACCTGCAAGACAAAATACACCATCACACGTGGAGCTCTGGAGGATTCATCCCTCCTGAACACACAGACACACACAGCTGACATTTGACACATTTATCTGGCAATGAAACAAGTAAGTTACATGTTTAACCTGCAGGCTGATTTACTGACACATAATGATTTATGACACCAGCTGACAATAAATAAGTCAGAAAGATAAGCTAATTTTATAGCACATGAATGCCAGGTTGTCTGTACTGTGCCTATGTTCTTTGAACCACTGAAGCAAGGTGTGTCATGTTGTTTTTTATTTAAACAGAGAAGAAAAGAAATTAAAGGTGTGGTCTAGGCGTGTCATAACTTTGAAATACGACCCAGCCTTAAACGTAACACTAATTTAAAGAACAATAAATCTAGTCAAACTGTTTGTTCACAGAAAAAAAAGTAAACTACAGACATGTATTGTCAGTGTCGTGTTACAACTCTTAAATACGACGCGGCAGTAAACGTAACACTAAACTGATAAACAATACAAAAAAAGGAACTGTTTGTAGAAAAGAAACTGGGTGTGTATTGCTGGTGTAGTGACATAACCCTGAAATACGACGCGACAGTAAACGTAACACTCAACTATTAAGCAATAAAGTGTCAGACTTAGTTCATGTGCTGTGTTCAAGTCTCACCGTCGAGTAGGAAACAGGTAGAGCAGGTCGTCTAAAGGTCTGCGTACATCCTCTCTGCAATGCGACTAGAAAGCTGCCCGTGTTCATTTTTTCTTGTGACGTTCAAGTGGAAGAAGTCGTGATACTTTCCCGCCGCTTCAAGCACCAAGAGAGTACAGACCTCCACACGCGACTAACTGCATCTAGAAGAAGTTGGACATACTAATTTAATAGTTTCAATAAGGCCTCATTGCAGTCCAGGTGATTGGACGGTGAATGTGATCAACCGAGGCGATTGGCTGATGAGTGTAAACAGCTGCTTCATATTTCTCCACCGCACACAGCACCGCTCCTCCTCTTCCTCGCAAACAAGCTGACGTTCATTCATGATACTTAAAGGCGTAATCCTACAAGTGAAAAATAAACGACAAGAACAATAGTTGCACCATCTACTACAGCATCCTTCTATAAAAGGTTAATCAGGCGGAAGTAATGGTTAATAAATCAATTACTGCTTTAGTGAAAAACCATTAATGCAAGTAGTTTATTTTATAGTTACTGTACAAGGTCTTTAGCTGGTTTTCTCTTTGGTATAATGCAGATATAAATGTTGGGAACCAGGGATGGATCTAGGAGTTGACAAGATATGGGGCTAAGCCCAGGGCACCTAGAGCCAGGGTCAGTTTTCTCTTTTTTTTGGGATGGTTCACATGTGCAGAATTTAATTCTACTGCACTGTATGACTCCTACAAATACTAGTAGTAGTAATGATCTTTTTCGGTCCCTATTAACAATTATCTAAAAAGAATATGCATTAAAAACAAAAATTAACAATAAAATAATACACATTTCACTCAGTAACACTGCTTCATTTCACTCAGTAACACTGCTTCTAACAAAATTTCTTCAGAAGTTTCATTCTTTTTAATAACTTTTTTAATTTTGGGGATTTCTTTGCCTTTTATTGGATAGTTAGTGGCAGAGAGGCCAATAAAAAACAAGGTGATAGAGAAAGGGGTATGACATGCAACAATGGGTCCCTTGCTGGACTGGAACCAGGGACGTTGCGGTATGGCATGCACTGTAACCATGGCTACAAACTCTCTGGATCTGCTTTCAACTCTGCTTACACCACAGCTAGTTAGACAATCATTTCAAATATTTTTGAAGGACATACTGAGACTGAATAGGGAAAGATATTGTCATGTGATGATGGGACGATATTGTTCAAATGTTGCTTTCAAATACAGAATTAAAATCCGTCCAGAAAACTAAGGATTTGAATACCTTTCAATTAAATCTCACTAACACAGCTTGCTGGCAGATTCCATTTTTCCAGATGTGTAAGACCATCTTTTTTCATATACTGTAGAATATATGTAGGTTACTGGATAAAGCAATAAAATTAGATGCTACTGGGGTGTGTGTTTCATCTATTACAATTTACCTGAAACCAGGCCTGGATCACACTCTATAGTGTTGTCAGTGTTTTTCTGTGAAAACTTACAAATTCATCCTCATGTTTCTTCCTCTTCAAGTACACGACAGACTACAGACAGATGGTCATTAAAACCCGAGAGAAAATGTAAAATAACTCAGTAAAATACATTTATTGACAAAAAAAGTCGTCTTAATCCGTCCTTTTAATTTTACACACAAAAATATCAAAATACTTTACAGGGATTTTTAATCTGAATATTGTCAAATTTGTTTTGATCAATTCTCTCAAACAAATACACTGTACAATGACAACGTGCTTGTCCTTTTTAAAATTCAGTGCTCATTACATTTAATTTCTTTTTTTCCTTTCTTTCCAGGGAACAATGCATTTAAAATTATGCATAGATTATTACTTGGTATTTAGCAATACATTTGAGAGACTTCACTGCATTTCATGCAATTCATATCCCGATACGTAACTCGCTCTCCATCGAACCTCATTCAGAGCTAGGTGCTTAAATGTTGCAATACATAAAAAAGATACACAGTACAACATTCATAACATGGATTATCTTGGTTACCCAAACTTCAAAGCTTAAAAGAATGAATGTGTCTTTACACAAACATTTTAAAGTATACAACTCGTATTCCAACAAAAATGAAAAAAGTACTAAAAAACGATTTACAATTGGGCCCGAAGAGCCCCAGTGCAACATGAGAAAGAAATCCTTCACACCGCTCCTCAGTCAATCTCTTGGACATGGTCTTGTCTGGACTCATAAAGACGTACTTGGTAAATTCCAGACCTCCCCTCGTGGAGTCATGTCAACATGTTGGCTCATGTCTAAAATCAACATAATCGACATTCTCCTTCCGTCATTGCTACAGTATTTTTATCAACAACTAGTCAGCTGCTTGAAGTTCCTTTCTGACGTCTACATTAAGCTACTAAACGCAACAATCTAGCACTCGAGATATCACATGTATGGGAGATCATGTTCAAGATTGCAAACAGAAGAAAGTTCAAAAAAGAGAGTTCAAAAAAGATCAGACAGTATTGCTAAAGAACATAGGAGAAAAACATAAAATAACCTCACTTAGAAGGTAAAAAAGTTGCGAATGGCTCCGTTAGGAAAAACGGAGCCAAACGGAGAAATCACATGATAATGTGGAGTGGAGGGAAAACAGAAGCTTATTATAGTCTCTACGTTGATTTACGTCATGATGTGTAAAAGCCAACGGTAACAAACGTCGGCAAGCCACCGATTCCTCACAGCTGATAACAGCTACACTATTTATCACACACTGTTGTGACAGCGCTTCAATAATAAGTTTACATCTGGGCTGTCCTCGGCTATCTCCTATGACACCACTGTGCAGGCTTCACTGTACGATTATTCAATAAGTCCTCGTTTCTCAGTTCTCTGAAGCACAAACAACTCAAGAACATTGCATCTGAAACACAAAAAAAATTACAATAGAAAAAAATGATTTGACACTTCAGTTACCACTATACGGTTATTCACACATTTTGACTGTTGAAATCATTAGTTTAGCTATCAAAAGTATAAATGGGTTTTTAGGAAGAGTGCTGTCATTGTACTAATGTACCCCTCCGTGTACCCCCACCTTCCCCCCCCCCAGATAAAAAACACTATCAAAGAAAGACGACAAGAGATTAAGCCTTTGGGCTCGGGTTTTTTTTTCCTCTGTATATCTAGCATCATTAAGGCATTATCTATCCAGTATTGCTAAAAATAACAACTAGTTAGCGGACATGAAAAGAATATCTATGTATTAAAGTAACAAAAAAAAACTGACTTCAGGACAGAGTGCAAAATACTCATAGAAATCAAAAACCTGTCAGTTCCTAGTGGCCTAAAAAGTACCAAGCATCCTTTATAAAGGTACTGAGTTTGATGGCTGATTTGCTCTGTTAGCTACTAACATGCAAAGTGCACACTTGTTTAGGAAAAAAAACTAAAAATGAATTTCTTACTTACAATTTCCAAATGTTTGGTTTCGTCTGCTTAATCTCGATAGCAACTGGAAGGATATAAAAGTTTAAGAAACTCTCGTGTTTGTGGTGTTAAATAAAACCTGGTGCCGGTCTCTAGTGGATGACGGCGCCAATTTAGAAACGTGGCTTCTGTGCCATTTTTTTTTTTACATTGATATGAGTTAATACCTTAGAGTTAACAGCAAGATTATTTTTTTTGGTGGCCATTTATATCCAGTGAAGGCTATTGCGGTAATGAAAAATCAGCACAAAAATGGGAACCACGTATCTCAATAATGGAAAATAGGCGGCAGGAAAAAGTCTTGAGGTAATAACTAGCTTAATGTTGGATCGCCACTAACCACACACTGAAAAAAAAGACAGAATATTTATCCTTTTACATTAATAAGTGCCTGTGAGAGGCTGCGACGTATAAGAAGATCTGGATGAGACTTGGGTTGGAGCGAAAAACACAAAAAAAACAGGGAAGACAAATATATCGAGGAAGACAGTTGAGGTTGCAGGAAGTGGCAGAAGTCTGTGATTCTCGCCGACTGAGTGAAACTCGTGGGAGAGAACGGATCAACGGGTCAGTGCTCGAGTTCACGCTTCAAAAACCGAGAGGCTCCGCCCCACCTGCAGGGGATGAACAGGAGCTCTGGCTCTGCCTACATACGCAGCCCCATTGGTCTAGCTAACAAATTAGTGCAATTTAAGGAGAGACCACTGTATTCATGCTCTCTGAAAGCTGCCTACACACACACACACAAAAAAGAACCTATGAGAAGAACCTCTGATATAAAGAATTTTTCAAAACACGAAAAACTTCACCTTGACGTTTAAGTCCATCCTGTTATACATTCATAAAAGAGGGTGTAAAGAAAAAGATGACGAGAGAAGGAAAGACGTTCAGAAGTTCCTCAGTTCTTCCAAGTGGACTTGACGCCCGATGTCTTCATATGAGCTGCTCTCATATCACCCGCAGAGGTCACCCATTCTTGTCTCCGCCCTTCTCTCCTGCAGACTGAAAACAAGATCACAAGTTCTCTTTTTTTTTAAACTTCCCAAACTGAAAAACACGAGAGCCTACGGAGACGATGTTGAGAAGCCTGATGTATGAACTCACCCCGGGCTTGTGAAGTGCGTTGTCCTGCAGGCCGAACAGGCTTCCTCCCTGGCCGCCCTGCAGGGGGGAGGCCGTGGCCGACGACAGCAGGTTGGGCGACTGGGCGATCATGGGCGAGTTGGGGGTGGAGGCGAGGGCTCCGGTCAGTGTGAGGCGCTGCAGCTCCCTCTGTCTCTGCTGCTGGAGCATCTGGCACACCACCGCCTGCTGCTCCTGGAGGTAAGAGGGGGGAGAAGACAGCTAGTTCGTGGGGCATTCAGGGAACTGGGAAAGGTGGGAACTATCTACTTGGTGTCAAAGCAAGCACCTGACTCATTCCAACCTGTTCCAACCCCCACCCGAAAACTTGCACTGCTTTGCAAGTCAAATAGGAAAATGAATGATGGTTAATTTGCTGTTGCTGAAGAGAACTCCTGATTCAATAGTTATTTACCAGCTACTGCTTATTATTATCCTCACTCTATTACCTGTCTTACTCTTATGTTTAATATTCCAGCATTATGCTTAATGAACTTATTGCCTAGTCACTTCTGTGATATCAGAAAAGGAGACTTCATTCTGATAATTAACTTTGTATTGGACATGTGTAAAATGAATAAAAGGAGATTATTTCTTTATACTGTGTGCTGTGATTAAAGTGTGTGTTCAGTGACAGATGGAATAATTACAGGAGTGAAGTTCTGCGACGTGAGGAACTGCTGGAGCTGCTGCTGCTGCTGCTGCTGCTCGAGGAGAAGCTGCTTCTGCTGCTCTGACAGGAGAGTAGACCTGAAACACACACATCAGCACACATTACACACCAGAACACATACACACACACATACACACATGCTGGTTAGTCCAAACAATTATAGACTTATTCAAAAACTCTTATAACATTAAAGCTGGTCACACCTACAAAGGCTGAACTGCACAGATAAGCGAGGAGACTTAGCTAACTTGGGACTGATATCAGTATGTTTCATGTTGTGTTTGAACTGTAACACAGAGTCTAATGATAATGATAATGATAAATAATAAAGTGTTATATAACTATATATTTTGAGACTCGAGTGAGCTCAGCCAACAGGCCTCTATGTTCCACTTTCCTGCCATTGACACATGCTACCAGTTAGTATTCAAACTCAGTGATTAAACTGTGGATGTTGTAAAATTTTGACACACAACAGTCGCTGTTTATGACTGCTGCGGGTCTACCACTGTAAAACTTTTTGGTCTCTGGTCTGTCTGAACTCCGGAGGGGAGTATCTGGCTTCTTTAACTGCTTAAGGCTGGACTATGCTAAGTGTGTCATTAACTGTGTGCGTTTGGTGCTGAGCAGGTAGCGCTTTTAGAGCTCTTTCACTGAAAACAGCTGCTGGCTAGTAGTCACAAGTAGCCCCTCACAACAAATTGCACACATGCTC
Organism: Scomber scombrus; assembly: GCF_963691925.1. NCBI lineage: Eukaryota > Metazoa > Chordata > Actinopteri > Scombriformes > Scombridae > Scomber > Scomber scombrus. The sequence continues at coordinate 5,098,573 of NC_084971.1, read as the reverse complement.
ACCAACACAGCAATCCAGGACCTTGGTTGAATCAATAACTAACAGTCATGGCAAAAAGCATTTTGAGTTAGGCTGGTATTTACATGGCTGTGATATTACATTGTGAGGTGTTTCTGTTAATTTGGCTATTGTACATTCTCACTATGTGCTGATTTTAAAGGTGCAGTGTGTAGAATTTAGAAGCATCTAGTGGAACACACGTGATAGAAATGGAATATAATATTCATTAGTATGTTTTATGTCTATAATCACCAGAAAATATGAAATGTGCTTTCATTATCTTGAGCCTTTATATCTACATAGGGAGTGGGTCCCCTTCCATGGAGCCCACCATATTGCACCACCATGTTTTTACAGTAGCCCAGAATGGACAAACCAAACTCTGGTTCTAGACAGACTTTCATGTTTTTTTTTTAAAGTTTCATAGTCACCGTTGGTTCTCCTATATGCTTGTAAGAGGAGCATGAGTTGGAGGGGTATTCAAGCTGGCTGCAATCTGCAATCTCACCACTAGATGCTGCTGAATCCTACACACTCGTCCTTTAAGGTGGATTTCTACTTCAGCTCATTTAAACACAGGGTTGGTACATACGGGCTCACACACTTGGGAAGCTGAAAGCCCTGTGCCATAGCCTGGGGGTTGAGTGGTGGAGGCTGGGGGCGCAGCGCGGGGAGCGTGGGCTGAGGGGCGCTCTGTAAGGGGGACTGGATCACGCCGTTCAGGCTTCCCAGCACGCCGTTCAAATTCAGCTGAGGGCTTCCTGCCAGGGACGCCATGAGCCCGCCCACCACGGGCAGGGCCGAGCCGCCCGCCTGACCGATGGCCCCCAGACCGTCGCTCAGACCTCGACCCAGACCGTTCAGCAGGGGTTGACCGAAGGAGGCGGGGCTCTGCTGAGGAGGAGGAGTGCTCTGGAAGGAGAGGGAGGAGCTACTGCGGGACGGACTACCAGAGTGGAGCTCCTGAAGAGACACATGACACCTGCATTTCAGCTATTTAAGTCTTATGCAACCTCAGTTTATGATGATCTAAACACATTAAAAGAACATAGTGATGTATCAGTGATCATTGTTACCATTATCATCATTGTACTGGGGCTACAACACAAAAAGTCTCTGCTACAAAGACATTTAAAACATAGTTGCTTTACACTGTTTGGCTATAAGTGTGTGAGATAGAGGATCTACAGGTTCTCACCTCAGAGGAGGTAACAAAGGACGTGTCATTAAAGAAGCAGCTTTTGGACAGGGGACTCTTATTGGTGCTGAGGGGGTCTGAGGAAAGGAGAGACACAATCACAGAGTAGAAAACGACTAAATAAAAGGTTTTAACTAACAACCATGTTTACTGCATCACAACTAATCTGACCAAAAATGCATTAGTGAAGAATGCTACATGTGGGTGGACTGTTGTAGGGAGGATGAAGGAGTGAAGAGAAACACAGATGAACAGTAGATGTAGGGGGGGGGGTGTATTGTGTGACACCAGAGGAATACTGTGTTTTTTTAATAGATGGAGGAAATGAAGAATCTGACCTTGGTTGGATGACAGGAAGTTGATCTGGGCAGAGGTGTGCATGGAGCCCTGGAAGGAAAAAATGTGTGGAGGGAAAGAGACGGCCAGCTCCGTGTTGAGCAGCTGCAGGCGCTCCCTCTTGGCCGTGAGGCTGAGGATCTGGTCCTGGAGGCGCTGGTTCTCCTGCTGCAGGGAGTGAAGCGACTGGAGCATCTCCACGACTGCAGGGGGGAAGGAGAGCGACACAAACGTCAACGTCATCTCGGTGGAGTAAAAAACGGCGTGTGTATGGTGATAAGTGGTGGGATGTGATGCAGGAAGGAAGTGTGGAAAAGGATAGTGAAGGCCAGTTTATTTTAAGTGAACTGTATGAAATGCTGGAGTCATTAGACTTCACTATATATCAACATCTTTTTTTCTGGGTGCATCTTTCTCTCCCTTATTTGCTGGCTGATGAAACTAACATACATTTTTAACATTTGTTCTGACTACAGTTGAATCATTTTTGTCTCTCAAATGAGATCTTTGAGACAGACTGTCCACACTGTTATTTAGAAGTGTATCCACATATCACTGACCTATCTGCATGGGTTGCTGTGCTGACAAAGTAAGTGTGAGTGACTATGTATTCCGGTGATGCAGCTTTCCGAGGCGGAAGCATCTATCGTCCCCCCCAAAAGTGCAAGCAGATGATTTATTTCAGCATCTGTTCGCAGACTGTTGTTTGACTCTGCTCTGATGCTCTGATGCTCTGATGCTCTGATGCGCTTCCGTCTCTCTGGGTTTTGACGTCGTTTGTGGTGTGTCGTGTTTTGCGAGTGATGCTTTGAAATCAAATTGGAGCAGCCAGATCTTCAGGACATGAAACTCATCTGCACGACTCTGACTGGAATTTTCAAACCGCCTCTGAATGTGACTCACATCTGATTGAACAAAGATCACATTTCACACGGTTTTCACTGTTCATACTTTCTTAAAATCTATCTGGATCCAGTCTGGATGTGCTAAAGAACCGGTTTGAGCTGGCAGTCTAAACAAGGCCTTTGAGTCCAGTGTAAAGGGTCTGCTCCCCCCACACAGGTGTTTCCACTTACTCTGCATGATTAGGCCCCTGCTTGGCGCTGGGCAGAGCTATGCTGCAAAATACAAGAGGTCACCACACCATGACTGTGTGTCCTAAAGGACTCTGTAGTTTCTACCTAGAGCTGCGTGTCCTGGTTCTTAGTGTGAAATATATACACTACGTAATACCCTTTAAAAACCAATGGCACAAAAGAAGTCATATCAATCCCAAAATGCATTGGGGGTGTTGGCAGGTTAAGAACAATACTATTATTAAAAGACACTAAGCTGCTACTAGAGTTCATTTTCAACACTATGACACAATCCTACTTACATTGACTAATTCCACTTATCTCTTTTATAAAGCACCACCAAAGCTATACAACTCAGAAATGAGACTAGAATCTGTGATCAAGTGCTGACATGAACTAGATCTGGTGTTACTTTGCAGCAAGGCCATCAGGTCTGAATAGAAATCCGGCTCCATCCTCTTAAGATGCTTTTTAATTGATTTTCTATGGAGCTGTCGTTGCAGCGTGCCCGGCATCGCAGTGCGGGAGATCAAACGCACTCTTCTCTCTCTCTCTCTCTCTCTCTCATTTCTGCAGTGTGGAATGGCCGTAAACACTCATTAGTCTTAAAACAAACTCTCCCCGGAGGGCACAGAGGAATATATTCAGGGTGGGGACTGTGGGATGAGAGTTAAGAGAGATTATGAGGGCTGGGGAAGAAAGAAGGGGTCGATATTGGGTAAGTGTCATTATGGGCGAGGTAAGAAAGGTTCAAAGATGTAATAAAAAGTAGAACATAAGAAAAGTGAACTAAGTTTGAAGGAGATATGGAGAATGATGACAGAAATGGAGCAAAGAACAGACTAGAAAACAAGTCAGCTGATGATTTCCCCGAAGAAGAAATGAGTCTGACTAAAAAAAAAACACTTTGCAACCTGGTTCATGAGACGGCTCGACAAAAACACAAGGAACATGAAGAGCTGCTTTCATTACTGCGGCAGCATCCTGAGCTACATTAATCACCTCTAAACAGCACCATGGGGTGTTTTCAGAGAGAAACTGCTCTATTCAAGTAAACAGAATAACATGCACTAAAGCCTGACCGATATATCAGTTAGCCCATATTATCACCAGCGCTGATATATTGGCCATAATATCAGATATATCGTAATCTGATATTACCCCCCCCTCCCCGACACACACACATTTATCTTGGAACCCCCCAGAGTTGGGATGTATTGTATCTGTTTAATACTGGCACTGAGTCAGGAGTATTCAGGCTCACTCACTGTTGACTCCCATCTCTCCGTTGCCGTGTTTCTCCAGCAGGAGCTCTATGTGGGAGCTGGCTGGAGGGACGTTCTCGGGACGCGCTCTGACTCCAGCGCCCAACCCGTCTCTCTGGTCAAACAGAAGAGGAAGACAGCTCATAGGAGACCTAGGTGTAAAATCGAGGGGGGGTGGGGGGGAGAGAGAGAGAAGCGGTAAGAAGTGAGTGCTGCAGTCAGAGTGGAAAACTACCAACCAATACCCTGCAGCTGTGGTTAGTACTCAGTCACACTTTAGTTAACCAGCCGCCGCTTTCCTGTTAGCCTGCTGCCGGTTACTGAAACAGAAACTGATGTGACAGCAGCGACGGTGCTGGGAAAATATATCCAAACTACTGTTCATGTGGTGGATGAATAGCATCTGAAACTGTCATTTACTGTCCTCGTCTTCTTGCTCCTCGCTCACTCATTTAAAGCGGCGCTGGGAGGGAAGTGTTAAAAAATCATGGTGTGGTGCTCTCGGTTTTACGTGGATAACGCTAATAAAGATGAAAAAAAAAAAAAAAAAAAAAGAGTAAAAGGATCAGACATACTGTGAGGAAAGACTCTCTCTCGGTGAGTTCCCCTGACACGGGAAGCGACAGTCATCGAGGTCGGACTCTAAGAACGGGGACAAAGAGTCGTCAGCTTCACTTCTACTTTACTTCAAAGGATGACGGTGCGTGTGTCATCAAAACGTAATGTTCGACGCACAGATATGTACGCCGGTTTCTGAGAAGTGAGAGAGCATTAATGACAGAAGGAAGTTAATCTATGAGTGGCTAACGCTTTTTTCTCATGAGTGCATCGGTGTGTCCTCTCACCTGGCAGTGAGGTCTGGGCTTGGCTCAGTAGTGGCGGCAGTGTCGGGGCTGTGGAGAGACAGCTGGCGAAAGGTTGCGTGGAGGTCAGACTGTAGGAGGTGCTGGAACCGGGATGGACCTACGGAGGCAGTGAACATCAACAACTGACTGACTAAGCAATCATCCACACGGTCTGGAAAAGACATTAGTGCAAAAAAAAATGTCTGCTCTTCATATGATGGTGACTTGTAAAATAACAGAAAGTACAACAGAAATATAAAGGAGTAAAAGCAGAGTGAGAGAGATGCAACATCTGCATAAAATAACCACTATTACTGATATTAAACAAGTCCACTGAGCCTTTTTCAGGCATCATCATTTTATTTATACAGTAGCACTTCAAGTAGGTCAAACAAAGCCACAGTGTTTTTTTCTGAACTGGTCCCACATGATGAGACATAACTGAATTATTTTTAGTGTGTGCGCAACACATTTCCCTCTGATCATCTTCCTCCTCTCTTTTTTTCTATGAAGTACCTGCGTGTTTGAGACGGCGTTGACTGACGGGAGGGACAGCGAGGAGACGTGGGATGAGAGGAGTCCTGAGGAGAGAGGGGTGCTACACATGCCCCCTCCCAGGGACAAGGAGGTGCTGCCCACCCCTCCGCCTAGGGAGAGAGGAGTGCTGCAGATGCCTCCGCCCAGCGTGATAGGGTCCTTGAAACTGGAATAGATACCTGAGAGGGAAAATGTGAGAGCGGTGAAGATAAATTAGAATCTTTTTTTTCCCCTGTATCTCAGAAGTTGTAAAACCCCAAAAGAGTACGACACGTAACCTCGAGCGTTCGTCTGCTCTGCTTGTGAGAATCGAATTTGTAAAAGTAGGGCAGGAAATCTACAAGTGGCGCGCGCGCACGCACGCACACACACACACACACACCACACACACACACACCGCTATCTAGGATAATATTTCTCCTCCTGCAGATTCAATAAACAGTGAGAGACACGTCGGCTAAATATTCTGAATTTTAAAACCGTGGTGGAGTGAGACTGTATCTTTATTTGTCCCACTTGGCTCTTTACTTCCACTGTCTTGTTTACTACAGTGTGACGGCCTGATACTGGATACAGATAAGCTGCTGCTCTGATGCTGACTTGGCACCAGCGTAGTGGAAATATTTCAACACTTCAGACTCGAGTTGCAAGATGAACACACCAAAGTGCAGGCAGATAGTGATTTTTTTTCTCCCCCCCCTACACACACACACACACAGGAAACTAGAGGGTTACCACACATATGCACGCACGCACCCGCCCGCCCGCGTAAGATTTAAAAAAAATAAAAATTCACCGGAGCTGAGCAGCGAGTTGCCTCGGCCTGTGGAAAAACTGCCGGCGGAGGACGAGGAGAAGGAAGAGGAAGAGGAGGAAGAGGTGGCGGGGACTGCGGCGGTTGTGGTGGAGGAGGAGGAGGAAGAGGAGGTGGAGGCGGGAGGCAGCGTGGAGGGGAAGGCCGGGTGGGGGATGGAAGATGGGCTGGTGTAGAGAGAAGGGGTGAAGGATGGGGGGGGTGGCGGCGGAGGAGGGGGGGCGGTGGCGTGTTGATGGTGGTGGTGGTGGTCCCCCTCCTCTCGCCTCTCTCGGTTCTTGCTGCCCCGCGGGCGGCCTGGACCGTGGCGGCTCTTCTTGTTGCCGCGGTGCCGGCGCTCTCGGGGAAGCGCCGGCAACGGAGGTGGCGGCGGCGTCGACGACGACGGCGCCTTGTCCTCCGGGCCCGCCTCCTCCAGGATGGGCGGCGTGCTCAGCTGGGACGCCTTGCAAATGGACTTGGAGGGCTTGTAGTCCCCCGACGACGAGGACGAGGAGGAGATCTTGCGGATCTTGCTGCTGCTGCCCAGCCCCGACGTGGACGTGATGCGCATGATGGACCCGAACGTGGAGATGGTCACCTTGTTCTCGAAGGGGCTCGAGTTGCCGTCGGACCGGTCGTGGCTTTGCGACGACGCCAGAGGGCCGTCGGCGGGAGTCAGCGCCGGCGGCTTGTGGTATTTGCCGTCCTCTTCTTCCTCCTCCTCTTCCTCCTCGTCGTCTTTGTCCGCCTCCTTTTCGTCGTCCTCTTCGTCGTCCTCGTCCTCGGGCACCGCCGGCCTCTTGTGGCGCTCCTTGCGGTCCTCGCCGCTGTGGTCGTCGCCTCCTCGGTCGTGGTCGCGCTCCAGGCGGGAGGAAGACGAGAACTGGTGGAAGTCCTGAGCTGAAGACAGGGAGCCGCCTTGGAGAGAAAAACAAACGCGTCATTTCAAATGAAAACTAATTCAGACTGGTTTCTTTTAATGAGGTGTGACTTGTGTGACTGCTGCTACATTTCTCTCTCTCCGTGTTCTACCTGTGTTGAACGGACTGGAGGAGCAGGAGGAGGAGGAGCAGCTCTTGCCGTTGCTTCCTGTCTTCTTGCTGCGGTGACCGTGGCTGTGTGAGCTCAGCTTCTTGGACTTTCCCTCGCTGTCCTTGCTGCTGTGATGACTGGAAGAGATCTGTCCCGACACACACACACACACACAGATCATAAAAACACAAGCATGAGTTACTATTTTACTTTCAAAGCCGACTCTTTTATCTGGAGTCACCTTCGTACCTTGTCTATACTGCTGGTGGTCACAGAGGGGCCCAGGCTGTCTGAGGACTTCTTGTGGCGCTCTTTCGGTCGTATCTTGTCCTTGTGACTCTGAACAGACGGCGACGTACGAGGAAGTAAAGCGTTAAAACCACATCCTACTGTGTTTACACAAGTCGCTCTAACAAAAACAAGCAAGTCCACAGCAGCCTGTGTGACACCTGAGCTTTGCTAATGACTGAAACAACACCTTCTTTTTTTAAACAACAGAAGAAGTCAAACAGGGTCTGACGTAACTCTTAGTTTCTGTTTCGTTTTCATTCATTCATTCCAGCTCAGCTCAGCGTCTGTACTGGACAGGTGGGTCATGAAGCAGACACAAACAAATGTCTTTCTGTTCTTTCTCTCACTTTGCTATGTTAAGGAGAACATTTTTGCAGATCTCTCAGACAGGAACAGTGTCTAGGAGATATCTGGCCCCGTGTTATGTTGGGATGGAAACACCATCTAGAGCACCTGTGTAGAGGCTCTTCAGCCCAGACAGTCTTGTGCTGACTCCGAGGAGAAACATGTTGTCTATATTTCATTTAAAGGCACTTAGCATTTGTACAACATGGTGTTCTGATGGTCAAACTCATTATTTTAGCTGTTGATATTTTTACACGACATCACCGGCGTTGCTAAGGAGTAACGCGAAAGTAATGTAACTAGTAGTGTAATTACTTTCCACGCGTGTTACTTTTTTCAAAAGTAACCAGTAATGTGTAATAGATTACATTTTTTGAGTAACTTCCCCAACACTGTTCAACACTAAACATGGAGAAACCTATAATTACACACCATTCATTTACTGCCAATCCAATATGTGGCTAATTTCATATTTTACATTAGGCCTGGGTAATAAATCAATATTACATTGATATCATGATATTTTATAGATATGGTCTTAGATTTTGAATATCATAATATGGTGATATAGAATAAGTGTCTTTTGCTGCTTTTAAAGGCTGCATTACAGTCAAAATGTCATTCTCTGAGCTTAACAGACTGTTCTATTATCTGCCTTTATCTACTTAATCATTATATCCACATTACTGATGATTATTTATCAAAAAGCACCAATAGTCATCTCTACAATATTGTCAAAATATTGATATTGAGGTATTCAGTCAAAAATATTGTGGTATTTGATTTGACTAAAGAGAACTTCACTGTTCACTGTATGTATTAAGTATATATATAAAGAAGAATTCACCCAAATTATGGGAAAAAAAGAGTTTTTTTCATGTTTTGGCTGCTGAGTCAGTGAAAATATACAAAGGTCCAGTAAAACTCTCATCAACTGGCCAAGTGGGCCAGTGGGGACAAAACGCTATGTTGGACACTGCCCAAGTTCTCAACTATTAAATGTTGTTTGGCAGCCGCACAAGAACTTTGTTCCAGTAAAAATAGTCACAAATTTGATCTAAATCCAAACTATCTGATAAAAGAAGTAAACAAGACTTCACATCTGACTAGACTTGTAATTTGATGCTCACTTTTGGTGCTTTAAAGGTTTCTGTACTCTTGGTAAGTGTAAGCTTTGTCGGAGCGCCTTGTGAGCCGAGCGGTTCCAGCGGATGGCACGTGATGGCAGCGTCCCTGGTTTGATTCTGGTAAGGGACCTTTTGCTGCAAGGTCATCCCTCTCTCTCTCTCTCTCTCTCTCTCTCTGTCTCTCTCTCTCTCCCTGTTTCCTGCCAGCCTCGATGCCATTTATTAACACAATAAAGGCAAAAAAAGCCCAAAATTTTAAAAAAGTACAGCTCAGTCACTTACCTTCCTCGGTCTGTGGTGGTGGTGTTTGTCTTGTGATGGAGAGGTGGAGCGGCCTCTGGGGTGAGTGAAGGTGCTACCTGTGTTTTCACTGGAGCGCAGCTTCTTCTGCTGTAAAAGCCAAAAGAAGGCAGTAAAACTTTAGAGTCTCTGAAGACTAAATGTTAAAAAAAAAACTGACACATGCTGGGCTTTTTTCTCCAAATAATGCCTTAAAGAAATAGTTCACTATTCTGGGGAAATGCCCTAATTTGCTTTCTTGCCGAGAGTTAGATGAGAACAGCAGCCAGCAGCTGGTTGGCTTTTCCTAAAGACTGGAAACAGCTAAAACTGGCTCTGTCCAAAAGTTACATCTCTTCTGTTTAATCCGTACAGAAACCAAAGTGTAGAAACATCAAATTTCACATGGGTTGAACATGGGTTATGTGTCTGAATATTTCTTGGCTGGCTTGCTGTGACTTTCTGGAGTCTTGTCGTCACCGTGAGGTTGCCAGGAAACCGGCGGAGACTGCAGGAAATCAGCCCGCCTGGCCAAGAGATAGCTGTACACATCTGCCACTGTACTGAATAATGACGTGAAAACAAAACAGCTACTCGGTTTGATTATTGGAGTAAAAACCTGATGAGCTACATGATAGTTATACATTGGTTATCATTATTAACCAGAAAACACCTTGCATTTACAGGAGGAGTGTGAGGGAGGATTTGGGGACAATTTACTCTCATTTCTGTAGCTTTTTCCTACCTCATCATGCACAATATTCTCAGGTTTTCCACCGTTTTGTGTAATAATGTCAGTTTACAGCCTCTGTTCAGTTGTCCTTACCATTTTATTGTAATGATGCTTGCAGTATCCGCAGTATTTGACGTTATCGGCTTCTGGGCCTTCCTCCTCGCACAGCAGACCGGCCATCTGAGCACTGGACAGGGTGACAGGGGTTAGAATACATACACACACACACACACACACACACACACACACACACACACACACACACACACACACACACACAGATGCCCCGACAGCGACACCTGTGAGCCTTTTTGTTATAACACAAAAATCTTTGTCCTTCACCTTTTACACTTGATTTGAACTTTTATATAATGATGAGAATCAGTTGCATCTTGGACCGAATCAACACATAAAGCAAGTGAATGAAAATGTAAAGAGATAGAGAGAAAGAGAGAAAGAGTGAGCTCTTTCAGAATGATTGGGATCTTAACTAAGACTTTGTGACACTGCAACAGCTCCCTGTGCATAATCCTTTGAAAGAATATCGCTATGCTGTAGACGGCAAACCCATGCAACCATGAACACACACACACACGCTCTCTTCCACATGCTTCCTTTAACACTTACCAGGTGACATGGAAAGCCTGTCTGCAGCCCTGTCTGTTGCAGGTCATGCAGGCTCCGCAGGCGGCCTTGCTCTCCCTCCCGTGGTCCTCGCAGATGTAACATGTCTTGGTGAGGCAATTGGAGACAGACAAAGGAGTTATGAATAAGTTATTATGATTAACAGGTGCTGCGTTAACCTGGGTGCGCATGTTCCAAAAACATGGTTGAAGGCTGTGTTGTGCGGCCTGCGAGCTCCCGGGGAACAAACGCTGGTGTTATTTTTTACAGTTAAAGTGAAGCGTTGTGATAGCTGCGCGGCGGAGATGAAAAGCCTCTTAATGCGAGTCCGGCCGCGGCTATAAAAATGATTAGGAAGTTTTGCTTGTCGGGACGACAGATGAGAGAGTGGTGGTGGTGGGGGGGGGGGTTTTCCCGACAACCGGTTTGCCGCAAAACTGTTGACCAGATGTTTGGGATATTGCGAAAAAAAGAAGCCGACGCTGAAGCGACTGGAAGTAGCTGCGTGTTTGCTTTTTTCTTTTTTCTTTTTTATACCTCAGACTTTGTGTCCTGATGAAAGATGATCTAAAAACGAATAGGAACAGGATGATTTCATGATAATCATTTTTTAAAAAGCTCAAGGCTGGAATCCTCACATCCTGCGTGAGAGCAGCATCAGCCTTTACTGACATGTAATAAATATAAGCACACACACACACACACACACACACGCCGCTTTTGTACTTCTTCCTCAGCTTTTTTCCCCCCATAGTGAGCCAGGCTGACTGGTAGTGGGGTTGGGTTGGAGGGGTGGGGGGGGGCAGAAGAGGCCTAGCAACAGGTGCGGGACAAAGGAACAGCGGGCTCTTTACCTTTTCTGCTTCAGCCCTCTTTCCTTTTTTCTCCTTTCTTTTCCTCTGTCTTCCTCTCTTCTCCTCCTCTCCACCGACACACACTCATGCACACGCACACACTCTCACACCGCTCCGCTCCTCAGTTACCCATCGGAGGATGCCGGCGATTGTAATAAAAGGGCCGAAGACATAACTGCGCCGGGCGTTATAAGAAAAGAAAAAAAAAAGAAAGAAAAGAGTGGCTTCTCAAGTTTTTCGCTGTCCTTTGTAACGCTGTCTAGGAATGCAGGCAGCAGAATGTGGATGAATGGCTCGGACGGGAGGGGAGAAAAAGCTGCATGCAATTTACTGTAGCTGACACAGTAATATGAAACCGGGCACTCAAACGCTCACATGTGTACATTTATATGCAGGCGCGCACACACACACACACACATACACACACACACACACACAAACACACATAGACACGCAGCATGTCAGCATCTGGCTGCTCAGTCCAGTGAGTCCATGTGTCAAATATTGATTTCTGTCTAATGCGCATTGCTTTAAGAGCCGCACTCTGTCTGGTGCATGATGGGTACGCAGCTCGCTCCCTCTGCCAAGCGCCACAACACTATAGAGACATGAAAAAAAAAAAAAAAAAGAAACGTACAAACGGATAAAGTTACAAGACAGCTGATGTGTGACAAAGCCCTAAATGGCCCGAGACTCATTTGCGGTTTAACAGTTTGCTTTACTGCGGTGAGAAGAATCAACATGAGTATAAAACGTTCCAGAAAAGAAGATTTCCATACGTCTAAACATGACTGTATGTGTGATGATGGATACGCCCGCTCTGTTTTCAAGAGCTGGTGTCACAATGTGTTTGTTAGGACTCTGTGTGAGGTCCTTTTATCTGTGTGTTTTGTCAGTATGCGGCATGGAGCATGGTTTTATTTTGAAGGGGGCCAGCGTTCATTTATCATGCATGGAGATTAAATACAATTAGAGCTTAAGATAATTCCCTGCTGGACATTATCAATTCATGAATTTCACGCGGGGGGTTATAAATAATGATTTTTTATAATTTATCACTTTATAAAGCAACTGTTTTATCTCTAAAATGTCAAAAACGGTTTAAAAAAACGACGCAAAAGCTCAAAGCGACGGTTGTTTCGTTTAAAATCTGAAATGATTATATTCATAATGATATTAAAATTGAGAGGCTGCAACTTTCTTCTGCTTTTTTTCTCCTCGTTTTCTGTCCATTGACTCATCGCCGCAGCGAGTCGTGAACTGTAAACGAGCTTTTCTTTTATGATTTGTTTTGGTTTGTTCGCTCGACCTGCCTCATCTAGTTCTGCTTCTCCCAAATTTCCCCACAGTGACTTTCAGCTACCTCCAGAAAAGAGCAGGCGTGACCTCCTAGCCGCATCGCGGGCTCTCGGCTGGTTCGGAGGACGTGTGGGTGGAGGTGGAGAAAGAGAGAGAGAGAGAGAGAGAAAGATAGAGATGTGGAGTGTGTTTTTCCTGTTAAGGGAAAAGCATGACTGTGCTGTGCTGTTTCCCACATGTCTCAGGCTGTGTTGAAGCTATTGTTGTTGGCCGAGAAATCTTTCTTCTTTTTATGATGGATGTCTCTTAAATGGGATTGTTGACACTAATGGAAAAACTGGTGATACTCGCTGTCTGAGTTGTGTTAGTACTTAGTAGTAAGATAGTGCATATCATATAGATGCCAATATAGCATCTGAGATTGAGTAAACTTTCTTTAATATATAAGATTTAAAAGAATTTTCCCAGAATAAAATATAAGAACAGGTACACAAGAATGTGACTGAGCATTTGGTGCAATTTTTGGGGGGGATGTGACACTTTTAAAACTTCAGGTGCAATACAATTCAAGTTTGACACTTCTTTTTGTGGCTTACTGCTTTTTAAAAATCTTTAATTATACAAGTGTGAAAAAACTGTCAAGTCTGGTCCCATCAGTGCTGTTATCATGCGTCGCGGGGACGTGAGGCATGAAAAGAAACCTGATATCCTAAATTTAAGTTTCCAGACTTTAAAGGAGTCCTGCAGACTAACAGCTGCTCGCTTCGCACGTCAGCAGCAGCGTGTGTGTGTGTGTGTGTGACAGTACCTTGATGTATCTCTCGTGCGGGACGTACTGAAGGATGATGGGCTCCATGGTGAGGACGCTGGCGAACTGCACCTCGGGGATGTAGAGGGCGCACACGACGTGGGCCCAGCCTGACGGGAGAGAACGGAGGCGGGTTAACGGGGGGAAGTGGAACGCTAGAGGGCCTGTTCTACTTCATGTGAGGAGGCTGTCCTGCTGTTTCATCATCAGAGCCTAGAAAAGCTGAGGTAAACAGCAGGAGAGCGAGAGAGACGAGCGCCCGCTTACCTCCGCTGTCCGTCCTCTTGAGGGCGCCATCTTTGTGGGGGCACAGCTCACACCTCTGCGGAGGGGGGACGGGAGAGCGTTTTCGAGCGTCAACACGCGAAGGCAGGGAAAGGTTGAATGTGTCATGTTGTGTGTGTCTGTGTGTGTGTGTGTGTGTGTGTGTGTGTGTGTGTGTTTGTTGGCATTACTCACCACGCGAGCCGCCCGCTCTTGTGACTCACACTTCCGACAGAACCACGGGCCGGTGGGCACCTGGACAATTCCGTAGCATGCTGGGAAACACACACACACACACACACACACACACACACACAGGTCAATGTCACAATTTCTTGTCATATGGTCATCCACAATTTTCCAACACATACATAATGATCAGATAAGGTCTACATAATGATCAGATAAGGTCTCACATATATCTCCTTTATTTTATAGTGTCATTAATATTAAGAGCTGCTTTCATCTTAAACACTTCATCCTTTAAAAGAAATCTCCATTTTTATCCACATGGGACTTTGATAAGAGGTTCAAATATGAATGAATGAGCTATGAAAACAACTCTCAACTCTAGCTGCTGTGTCAGCCTCTAACAAATCATTCCTTTTTTATATTTTATAGCACTTCATCTGACTTTTAGGAGGAAAAAGCAGCCCCTGCTTGAGTAATGTAACCTGCAGAGAGTCAAGCCCCCCTCATCATCAATCTACACCGACCTCAAGTAAGTTGGGTCCAAACAACAGTGAGAAATATGATCCTGGAAGTTAACTGCTCCCCTATTTTTTTTCTAGTTACATTAAAAAGCAACAAAGCAAAGCGAGGTACACAACGAGGTATCACAGTGTCCAAACCGGCGGGCCTAGCCGGGCAGTTTTTGTCGCAAGAAAAAAAAAAAAAAAAAGAAGAAGAAGAAGAAGAAAAAAAACACGCCTCTTGCAGTGTGTGGTGAACAGGGGCCAGACAGCCACAAACACACAGAACTGAAGTGCCATCAAGGCGCCATCCTAGCTCGGTGTCACCCCGCTTGGCCCTGCGTGTTTAATCATGTGTGCTGAGAGGAAACAACAAACAGCACGCCTACCTACCTACCCCTCCCACCCACCCACCCACACACACACACACACACACACACACACATACATACACAGCAACAAACACGCACGTAGACAGCGACAGACCCACCTACAAAAACCCGACTGACCCACCAGCACCTCTGGCTCCGGCTGCCTCCACAGCTGCCCCCGGTAATTACACGCTAACATGCGGCTAATGTTACCTTGGTGGACGGCTACGCTGCAGCCGTGTCCATCACAGTAAACCAACGGATTCTCAGCCCAGCCTCGCTCGTCTGAACACACGCAGCAACCTCCGACCATTTCCCGCATGCTGCTCCCATAAGAAGAAATGTATTTCACCCTCCCGGCAACGGCTCAAGACCTCGCCCAGGCCTGTCAAGTGGTCGTCCCGCACTTTAACGCCGCACCGGGCATAGTCGTTGGGCCGCTTTCGTCGCGCAGTTTTAGCGCAGCGGAGAGACGAAAATCTCGGCGTGGGGTTTGTGGTGCTGCCGCTGCTGCTACGTTTTTTCCGTGATGTCCTCCCCGTCCCCATAGAGCCGATGCAGTGCGCATGCTCAGACCTACTCCTCTGGGTCGGAATAAAAGTCACAGCAAAGGTAGCAAGTTATTGTTATTTTTAACACGGTGGCCCCTCTGTCAGAGCGCATTTTTAGGTTCTGATATGATTTTATATGATTTTATTATCAGCGTGAGGGAGCTATACTCGTATACCCGTCTTGTGATGAAGAGTATAGTTGATTTAGAGTAGTAAAACATGTGGATCAATCAGTCAAACCGCTGGCTGCGCTGTTTTACTCCATCAATTTTGTTTCAACAGCGCCATCTTCAGGATTTACACAGCAAAACCGGGCAAAACATTACAAGGTGTTTCACCATCCAGTGCCAGGGCCAGAAATCAAAAACATCCTCAGCGGTGGATAATATGATACACCTGTGTGTGTGTGTGTGTGTGTGTGTGTGTGTGTGTGTGTGTGTGTGTGTGTGTGTGTGTGTGTGTGTGTGTGTGTGTGTGTGTGTATTACTGCCATAAGATTTCATTTGATTTGATTCTGATTTGTTTATATTTTTGATTATCTGCAAGCAAGCAGCAACATTTATTTGTCTGTCATTAGTAGACCAATTTCTCCTTCTATTTCAGCCACGAAATAAAAATAAAAAAGCAAACAGATATATGAACTCCCAGTTTGTCAGTTAGCCCAGCTCCTCATTGTCAAGGTTTCATGCCAAAAAAACAAACTTTATTTGATTCCTCCGCTGCTTTCGAGGCCAGTGTACAGCATGGTGTCGTTCCAGTTAAAATACAATAGGCATGGATTTCATTTTGATCTTGGGCTGTCAAGTGGACTCCTATAATTCAGTCAGCAGATGTCACCAGAAGCCTCTCATTTGGACTGGACTTGCGTCATTGTTGCTTTATGACTCCTGTCTCGGCTGGCTGAGTAAACTCTGTCTGGCAGGCCGGTTTTATGGTGGAAATGGGACTACACATTCTCACACTCACACACACACACACGTTTGTACAGCTATACTTGTTGGGACCTTGCATTGACTTCCGTTTATTGTGGACATCTTAATCAAAAATCTGACCTTAACCTTAACATAACCTCAACCCACACCTTACTTCTAACCTTAAACAGGACCTCAGAAATGACATCTTGGGGGCTTTGGTCCCCATGAGGACAACTGGTCCCGACAAGGTCGGTGTTTCTACCAGAAAAGGTCCCCAAGAGGTACCAAAACACGAGCGCACACACACACAGTTTGGGCAGAAAGCTTTCAAAACTCAATTCCCATTTTTGTTTTCCTATATGTTTTCATGTCTCATGTTCAGAGGTGACATTTAATGACTTTTATATGAATATTTTTTATCCTGCTACATTACCCTAAATAACCCTGTTATCAATTTCAGCCTTAAACTTCTGCATACAAACTTACTCAACGTTGTCAAGCTACTCAGAAGAAAAATACCCTGAAATCAGCCTCTTATAATTGGAAAAAAGAGAAGCAGTGTGGTTGTACTTTTGAAATGGATGACTGGGCTTTTTAATCTGACATATGGACACGAAGCTGTGATGACAGTTTGCTTCACAAGTGTCACTTCTCTTCAAACATGAGCAAAGAAAAGGGAACTGGCACTGATGGAGAGGACAGATAATGTGGTGGCAGCTGGATGAAGTTTACACCCTGTTCTGGTCTGAAGGCAGCAAGGCGTGACTAAGTCCCTGCACTGACATGTGTAGGCGATCCACCTTTACATACACATAGGCATGTACCGCCATATTAATTTAGTGACTAATGCTTGTCAGAATATGTGTAATGCCGAAACTCCCCTGATGCATTCAGCAGAGACAAATTTAGCTGTCAGTGCCCCTAGAGAGTGGAGCTTCCCAAAACTTGATCATTCTACAATTTCCCATCAAAACTTAAGTTCCCATATGTTGATTTTTACAGACACACAGATGTAATTTTACTGTCCAATATGTGGGTGAGGTGAGAGATGAGTGGGAAGAGAGAAACTTCTGATTAAAACAATCTTTGCATATTCTGTCTTTGAGCTGTCTTCCAGTTTAAAATCCTCTCCTCACATTGTTTGGAACAGTAATATGCGTCTAAAATGTTTTTTCAACACACACAAAATTTCAATACCATCCTTAAAATGTCATTTCCCCCTTCTCCCTCTTTAAAAAGCCCACAATCTGAATATGCAAATATTTTTCATTTCAGAAGTTTAACAGCTGAACACAAGATGTCTCCTACTTCACTGTAAAGTCCATTCTCAGTATTTGTGCATTGGAGCCTTAAAAGTTTCCACATCACACTTGTGTAAGTTGAATGTTGGGCCATCATGTCGCAAATCGTGCTTGTGGGCTTGCCACTTAAACTTGGATTTTAAAATGAGAACAGAGAGACTTTCCACTTTTAGCAGATGAATGTGAAAACAGCCTTTCTAAGTACCAAACTGTGCACATGCATCATTCTGCACAGCGAAGCTCAAACATCAAACTGCGTGAACGATTCTGCACACCGAACAAACATCTTGAGTTCTAATTCACCGTGGTGCAGTACCACGCTTCGACCACCAGATGGATACTAGTGTTAGGAAGCTTCAAATCCAATCCCATTCATCTCCTCAGCATCCAGCGGGACACTGATGCCTGAATCTCATGATGAAATCATGAAACATTCCCCTAACAAACACAACTGCCATTTGCCCCCCCCCCCCCCCCCCCCCCCCCCCCCCCCCCATTTTGATTTGGTTTCAGAACATACCAATTTTCAGAGATACTGCAGGGACACATGCACTCATCCTCTTTGCTCCTAATTTAACATTTAACAGCTTTAACTTCATGTCACAGAATTCTAACAATGTTCAGCTACACCTAATATTTAATTTAGACTCACCTCAACATCCATTTATACCCCCCCCCCTCTCCCCCCCCCACACACCTCTGTGCTACAAATTAGAAATAGATATGTATTTTAATAGTCCTATTTCTACTTTTGTACTGTGCGACTAAAAACTTCTGTGCAGAAAAAAACTGTGAGCCGTTTGTAGCTTGCGGGAGTGCTAAATGAATATAATATTCAGGAGTGAGAAACCAACAGAAGGTGCAGAGTGTCATGATCGTCCTTTGAAGCCGTGAAATGCACTCTCAAAAACCACAGCCTACAAGGAGACATGTGACCTTCTAGATAATGGGATTTTTTTTTCTGTAGTCTTGAATTGGCAAGTCTTTTTTTTTTCAGAGACGCAAAACTTCTCTCGACAAGGTGCAGTTTTACAGTAGGTGTGATGAAGAGAAAGAAAAAAAGCATTTGCTTTTATTTTACACATTTACACAAATAACAGGAAAACCAACAGCAGATAGAAAATTCACTCATATATGCTACTTTGTTATGAACATTTGAATGTAGTACTGTATGATATAAACAGTGGTTACAACTAAGAACATTAAGTATAAATGTATGTATGAATAGGAAGTACAATTACTCCTGCATAAACACTTTACAGGCCATCTTTTCAGATGAGTACAGTATGACTAAGAACACTCTGAAACCGTCACACTCCTTTAACGTCTCTCTCTCTCTCTCTGTCTCTCTCTCTCTCTCACACACACACACACACACACACACACAAAAACACACAGACACAAATCAGACAGAGAGAGAGATAGCTGCTACTTCATGCTTTCATTTCTGATACTACTAGCTACTTATATGACTAAATCTGTGTGTGTTTGTGTGTGTGTTGATACAGTGTTATCTGTGTGAACATATGTGTGTATAAGCATGTGCTCGTCTGCATGAATGAAAGCTACTTCAGTTCTAGGCGGTGTTCACCGCGGGCTATATGTGAAGAGAACTCATAGCGGTCCCTGCTGCGGTGGCCGCACACGTTGCACTCGAGCGGGTCGCGGAAGCCGTGGCACCCCATGTGGATGGTGAACATGACATAGTCCAGAAAGATCACCCTGCAGTGGCCGCAGGGGTACACCGCCCCTGGCAACGCTCCGCCCTCTCCGTCCGCCCTCACCACCCTCAAAGCCTCCAGAGGGGACAAAGGGATTGGCTGGGCGTGCGGGTGAGGGACGCCGTTCTGGTGGTTCATCCCCCCCAGCAGGTGCCCTAAGCTGTACATGATGGGCTGGGACATCTGGGAACCGTCAGCGTGGAATGAGTCCATGCCGAGGGGCGGCTGGGCGGCGTGGTGGAGGCCGAGGAGAGGCATGCCCATCTTGTGGCCGTTGGTGAGGCCCATTGGGCTGATATCGTTGCGGCTTAATGGGATGGGGTAGGGCCTGTGGGAGGGGGCCGGGTCGTTGTCTGTGAGCATGGATTGTTGTTGATGGTGGGAGTCAGGCCCCGGGGAGCCCGGATGAGGCTCTTTGACGTCAGTTCGGGCGACCAGCTCCCTGTTAAAGCTCAAGTCCAGGCAGACACCGTTGTCGCCTAGACCAGCAACACGAGAAAAAAAGAGTACTCAAGACTCTGCAGGAGGAGGTATCATATACTACATCTGACAGTGTGACCAGAGAAATACAACAGACAGAAAGCAGCACTTAAAGCAGTTATTGCTTACAGTAATCAGGAATCCTGACAGGACTCAAAGGGGTCGTCACTTTGGTGTTGAGTGGAGGCAGAGAAGAAGAATGTGCAGCTCTGGGGCAATGAAAAGGAAAACCTCAGCAAAGCAACACTGGGAAAGCATCAGGTTCACAGGACAAAAAAAAAGGCTTTAAAGCATCTGGCATCCTCAGCCAGCAGTTGAGCTTGGAGGCACGAGAGGACAGAGGGCTGAGAGGAAGCAGACAGAGAGTCGCAGACGAAGGCCTTTAGTGCAGCTGCACACAGAGTACAGACAGAGAAGCACCTGCTCACGTTTCTCGCCTCCCGCCTGTTCTCTCTCTCTCTCTCTCTCTCTCTCTCTCTCTCTCTCTCTCTCTCTCTCTCTCTCTCTCTGCGGTTGTTGTAGATATTACTTCTCTTTTCCCCCCTGTGGTTGTCATATTGAAAGATCTCACTTCATTCTCAACCTGATAGAGACGTAGGAGTTTTTTTTTAAATTTTTTTTTTTACCAATACACCCTCGTTTTGCGAGCAGCTTGAGGCTTGATTGCGAAACTACAACCCAATGTTAAGTTTGAGAGCCAACTATTGAAAGTGTGTGTGTGTGTGTGTGTATGTGTGTATGTGTGTGTGTGTGTGTAGTACGCCCATAAAGTTTGGGAAATCACTGTACCAAGGCAGCCATTTACTGAAACACATATCTTTTGATCATTTATCACTCAGGCAAATTATCTGAGTTTGAATCTAATCATACAAACTGAGAAGTTTCCAGAGCATGTCACCCTTTATTTTTAAATGTATCCATTTATTCACCTATGTAGGGTTACCATTACCCACCTATGAAACAGTTCTCGGTCAGAATTTAGGACAGTGGAGAGCGCTCTGTGAGGTGTGCAGGTATGAGGCAGGTGCTCTGCCCTCAATTCCTTTTTGGCGAGAGATGGAGGCCCGCAAATACACACACACACATACAAACAAACAAATAGCTCAGCCAGACAAGTTGAAACACTTAAAACATGAATTCTGACATCTAAAGTGGCATAAATGCAGAGCAGAAAGCACAAATGATGCACACATTAAAACAGCTTTCAAGTTTTAGTTTTTCAAAAGACTGTAAATTAAGACAAACGGATAAAACAGCAAGTACAATTTAAAAAAGCATGAAAAGAAATGCAGACATTCTCATTTTTCTTTCAATTGAAACAAACGCTTTAATATTGAAAAATACAACTCTGCTCAAAGTCAGCGTCTCCGCTCAACTCCTACATGTCTGTGTGTGTTATGAGTTCTTACCAGTGAACTTCTGTGGCATTGAACTCTTCCGTTTGGCTACGTTGCTGGCGAGCCTGTCGAGCAGCAGAGCGCGCTCGGTGCCCATCTGAGTCCTAGACGTGTGGCCGTCCTCCGCTTGACGGCGAGAGAGAGAGAGAGAGTGAGTCAAAGGAGTCTGAGAAGAGAGAAATGAAGACTGTCCACCTGTCGTTGCCTTTTGACGTTATAAAGTGAAGTCGAAAAGAAAAAAAAGAAAGAAAAAAAAACACACACATACACACACCCCAGCTGCTCTGAAAAAGTCACACTGGGAGGAACGAGATATTAATTTGAGATCAAAAGCTCCTTTGACCTCACTTCCTGGTGCTTTTTTACTTCACCAGTGCAGGAGAGGAGACCACAGGATGAGGATGTACTTCCTCACCACTACGGCACTATCAGGCTTTAACTTACGACATTTGGTGACCACAGAAACATAGCATTGTCTTTATGTTGCAACTGCGTAACTGTCCTGTCAGTAAAGGCATTTTTTCAGGAGGGGGGGGGGGCAGTTGGTTATAGACATAGAGGTTTCTCTTTGTGTGTATGTGTGTGTGTGTGTGTGTATGAGAGAGAGAGAGAGAGCAGGGCGACCGGGCTGAAACATTTGCCCTACATAACCGGTTCCTGCTTATAGACATGAAAAGCGGTCTTCACAGTGCTGTACCGCCACACCACAGCAGCCATAACCTATTTAGCTCTAATGATGGGGTAACAGCCATAAGCTCATTAATTTAACGAGGCTATAAAACAGGATCTGTAAGCAATAACAGCTCTAGTTGTGTGCCTGCTGTGTATGTACAAATGTGTTTATGTAGACCGTGCAGTGGTCTGATTATATTAGCAGCTAGATGTGCATGTGTGAAGTGTGTCTCTGTGTGTGTGTGTGTGTGTGTGTGTGTGTGTGTGTGTGTTTGCCTGCAACAAATACATGGAGGATGTGTCTGCGAGTGTCCTGTGAAGGCACGCCGGGAGTTTCGATGATATTTTGACGAACCGAGTGTCAAAAGAATGTGGTGGGTGAGACAACTGTTGAGTGTTGCGATGGGTGCTCACCTCTTTCAGCAGCACCTTTGTTCTGGATGAACACATGGCACCTCTCTCGGTGCTCTTCTAGGGAGCTTCGCTGCTTGTAGCTGCGACTGCAGTGGTTGCACTTGAACGGTTTTTCTACTGTGAGTGGGAATTTTCAGTTTAACGCTGGCACACGAAAAAAAACATTCATCTGAACGGTGCAAATGAGCATTATAGTCCTTTTAAAGCAAAGCGGTTTCATACAAAATTGATGATGATGTGCATGTTGAGAGACTTTTGCAGCGTGTGTCTGCAGGTCAAACACGTGAACTGAAAGTCAATCAGTAAGTTTCCAGAGGTGAATGAGTAACATATCATATGTGTAACCGTATGAGGGCACAAGCAGGGTGTTACTGGAAAAGCCATGCAGGCTCAGCACACCTCATGTGTGCAGATCTTAAAAAGAAGTGTGAAAACAACTTGAAGGAGTGCGAAACCAACCATTATGATACTGTACACTGGTGCATACTGTATCAGTGCATATCAACCTCACGTGCAAGTGATTGAGTGTGTGTGTATGTGTGTGTGTGGCTGGTACCAGAATGGGTGCGCAGGTGCCCGCTCAGAGCGTCACGTCTACGGCAGGCGTAGCTGCACATGGGGCATTTGAAAGGCTTCTCCCCAGAGTGCAGTTTGATGTGGCGAAGCAGGTTTCCCTTCTGGGTGAAGGAGGCCCCACACTGACTGCAGTGGAATGGCCTCTCACCTGAGTGACACAAAAACACAGCAGACAGTTTCAACACATCTGCTTCTTAACTCCCTGATCACACAACATTTTGGGTTGAAAGTTCTCTCATTGAATCTGTACTAGCTCTGATAATGACATTTTAAATTTTTTATTTTTTAAAAAATCTTCTTTTTTTGTTGTTCCTCGTATACCAATTGCAGAAAACACTGAATCATTCATCATCATTGAAAAAGGGAACAGGTCCAACATCCACTTTGACTGTCAGAAACCTAGAAACAATGTTGTCGCGACTCAAACCGCACAAGAATATTATGCACTAGACTTCCCATGCTGAAAACACAACCTCATGAGTTCCATCCGAAGGCGGGACATTATGCTTATGTTATACAACCCTACTCATCGGTGACACAAACCTGTAATGACAACTAAACTTACTTTAACAACTAAAATCGTAAAAACCGCAGCTCTCGCTCTCCTCGGTTCATTATGACTGATCTTTGAAAAAAAGAAAAGCCACGATTCAATCACACCGAATCCAGTCATGTATATGCGTTTTGCATAAGAAAAAAGGGGAGTGCTTTGATATCGTAGCTTCTTCTTATTAAAAATGATCAATAGGACACTTCTGGTTTTATTTAGTCACTCTGCTTTGATATCGTAACTTCTTCTTATTAAAAATGATCGATAGGATGCTTCTGGTTTTTTTAGTCACTCTGAAGAAAAATGGAAGGAATGAGACGGCGAGACGTGACACTTGTTAAAGGTCCCACGCTACATTTAAGAGCTTCTTGATGGTGGTTGTAGGTTTGATTTTTTGGTGTCTTTATACAGCAGATGTCGATGTGAATAGAGAATAATCTGACCACAACACAAAACTCATATGTGTACTATACATCAGGTTCAGGTTAGGCATTGTTTTTGTATACTCTAACTCTACTTACACATTTAATTTGTATGATTCAGACCTTGATGAAGCATACAAATAAAGGGAGTTATTGCATAAATTGCACAATTCAGCCCATAATAAAGATTGTAAATGTCCTAAGTGTTGATTAATATGTCACTGTGATCAAATCAGTAAGTATTGCATGTGCTTTGTATATGAATAACAATAGGAGGATATTTCACAACCTCTGCTGCTGTAGCACTGGTTAGGACACATGCGTCATGTCTGATGCAGACTCTCGCGTTCTTAATCGCAGCTCCTCGACTCAATGTTTTGACCTAGTGAATACAAGGCTCTATCTCCTAATGCTATCAACGGTGTGATGATTGCACAACAGTTGTGTTTGAGGTCAGGTGTTCCTGTGCTTACCCGTGTGGCTGCGTTTGTGCACCAGCAGTACGTTGATGCTGACGCAGGACAGGCCACAGATGTCACAGTTGAGCTTGCCTGCTGCCTGGATGCGAGGGGCCACCGCTCCAGAAGCGTAGGCCCCTTCTGCCGCCGCGGCCGCGTGGGCGTCCGTCAGGCCGGCGCCGTCGTAGCGCGAGTAGTCTACAAGGGACAGGTCCTGCGGCTCGTTCAGATTGTCCCCCTCTTCTTCCCCCTCCCCGTCCCTCTCCTCTTCCTCGTCCTCCTCTGTCCTCTCCTCGTCGAATCCTTCCTCCATCCCGTCCTCGCTGCCCCCTTCTGCTTCCTCTTTCGGTACAATCTCTCTTTCTTTTTCGGTCTTGGAGTACTGCTCGTTATCATCCATCTCTTCAGCCTCCGTCTTTATCGTACCTAAGCGGGGAGGAAGCAGGGGATGAGTAAAGATCATATTTGGGGGTGACATTTTGATCTAAACAGACAGACAGTGACTGAATCATGTGACAATAAGGCAAAGATAGAGACACACACACATGGAGTGATATGTAACACATTTACAAAAGCTGATATATCTTCTCACTTCCAACTAAGAACGTGAAACATCGACATCTTCACTTCTACATTTGTATTTATAGTTGTCAGTTTGATATTAGTACAAGCACATCTCCAAAGTGTGGGTAGCTTAATTTGGGCCGATGTATGGTGTGTCACAAAAAGATTCAGAAGATGTGTGCTTGAGATAAGGGGAAGGCATTTCCTCTGAAAACACAGAAACTAGAACCAGGGCAGGAGAGAGACACGCAGCAGACGCCTAACGACGACAACACTAATTCCTCATCTGCTTTTTAACAAGAGATCTCACATCGATTACTTATTGCATGTGTCACAGATGCTGAAAACAGATGAAGTTGCTCCATCGGCCTGCAGCACACGAGAACATGCTCATTTTCCCTGTTTTTTTTTTCTTTTTTCTTTTTTATTGTGTGTCTTTTATATAAACCCTCAACTCAACCTCAAGTCCTACCTTCAAGTCAAGTCAGGTTCCACACCATTCAGGATCTGCCCTCGCTTAAATAAACATATTTCTCATCACCGCAACATGCAGAGTCCCAATGCCTACTTTGCAGGACCTCTAACCTAGCCTATTTGCTAAGTGTCAACCAAACCCTCCTGCACTCAGTTCCATCCAGAAACCACACTGTGGTCTTGGCGGTGACTGGTGATGAGCTGAAGAGCAGCGCCTTGTATTGTGGAAAGCGCTCAGAGGTGCTATGGAAACTTTGCACGCAGAGAGCTCTGAGAGGCCTGATATAGAGTCCAGGGTCTAAGAGCAGTTAACCGCAGGCTACGCATTCAGACGCAGAGCAGGGCTTTAGGAAGTACACCACAGTGGGGCAGATGGGTGGCAGTCAGAAATAAATAGGAGAGCTTTCTGTAACACCATGTTCTTTTCTTTTCTTTTCTTTTTTTTTCAAATGGAGGCCTGAGGTCACGAGGCTGAGTAAAAACATTTCAGAGCTCGAATTATCACGTGTGAAACGAGCTGGTCACAGTTCAAATGCTTAGTCTGAAAGTTACACTGAATTTAAATGAAGCAATGTCATCATATCAGTGATGTTAGCATATAGAATGATGGTGTAAAATGTAGTGTAATTGCCCCAGAGTTACAGTGTCATCTTTTGTTTTTGTACGTACGATGTAGCAGCAGAATTTAAGCAACCGGAATCGAAAGTACATAAAGTTTATCAGGCTTGATCTGTACCTGAGACAGCTGTTAAAGCTGTTTTATTGTCATCGAAAACGTATTTAAAACAAAAGATGATATCTATGACAACAATACAAGCGTGCCTCCACCTGTAAAAAAAAAAAAAAAAAAAGAGAAACAAAAGAGGTGCATGGAATTTAATTTGTGGTGCTCACAGCATTAGAATTGAATTAAAAAGATTCATTTTTGCACATAGGGCAATGTCACATCTCGTTCCCATGTACCTACATATGCGTATTAGTAGTCATTGTACTGGTACACCATTAGTCCAAAAGATTATAGAATACTGTAACTCTGTGGTAATTTCGCTGTACGTTGTGGGCTGTAAAAATGTATGTGTTACCCAAATTATATAACAGGTCATCAGTTGTCGTGTGCCATACATGAGCAGGCCTGGCATTCATCTCATTTCTCTACCTTTACCCAAACTGTGTTGAAAACTGCATTATGCTCTATGCACAACACGCTTACAAAACAAAACAAAAAAAGGCGCCTATGACTACACACTACAACCCAGGACGACCGAAGCACCTGAAACCCTCAATATGGTTTTCCTTACCAGTCAGGTGGAATAAAAACGACTCTTGCTTCAAGCACCTCGGACTTATCGTGTGTCATCGCTCTCTCTCGTAGATAATATTCCACTGCTGTTTGATTTTTCTGTTTGTTGTTTGACTGAAGTCAGAGAATAAAAACCTCCTCTATGTGTTGTGGAAATTGAACACGTTTTTCTATGTGAGGCTATTTAAAACCATTAGCATAAACACATAAATGCATGGTGACAACGCTAATAATAAATACTCTTCTTTCAGTAGATGTGAGTCTCAACATGTGAGTGTTTTGTTGCAGCTGTAGCAGTGTCCTTAACAGTTTTTCTGACTCTATGCATTGTCTATGAACAAAAATAGACTTATGGAAAGATGTCAAAGATAATGAGCATATATATATATATATATGTATTTATATATATGTGTGTGTGTGTGTGTGTGTGTGTGTGTGTGTGTGTGTGTGTGCGTGGGGGTACATTTACGTGGATCCATCACACCTTCAGCACACTGTATTCCATTCTCGCTGAATGAGTTATCCTCCCTCTCTTCTTCCTCTTCCTTTGACTTTGCATCTTCGACATCACGTCCAACGTCTGCAACAGTGACAAGTCGTGCGTGTGTTAATACTTTGTGTTACTTTTTGTTTCTCCCCCCGAGATGCGAGGTAGGAATGATGTATTTTCTAAAAAAACCAAAAAACACTCAAAAACAACTCAAGCAAGAAAACAGCAAGAAGATTTTAAAAGGCTGCTATCAGCTGCAAGCCTGCACCAAATCCCTCCACATGTACGCCTTCAGCTTTTTGAGTACTATACAGTAATGTGCACTCAGGCAGAGTGGTGAGGAGGATGGAGAAATGTGTGAAGCCTGATCACGTACACATTCAAACTATAGAGAAGGAATTCGACACTCACCCATCCCGTCTCCCTCTGAGGGGGCAAATCCATCAGGCTGTTTGTCTGTGTTCATGATGAAATCTAATCTGTGTCGAGGAATTACAACATCTGGTTAATGAGATAATGGAATCTGAAGTCAAAACCAAGTCATGTTAAACTGCTTTTTTTTGTGTTGCCTTTTTCTAAACCTACCTGTGACACAGTGTTTAAGGAGAAGTAAAGAGACCACATTTTAACACTTACTGAAGGTGGGTTTATTGCATACATGTATGTTACCATTAGTCTGACACTTTGAGACTAATATAACTTACTGAATGCCTTTGACCCTATTAAAAGACTCCCCTACTATTTTCTACAAAGCATGTGAAGACACAGAGGCAACACTTGCATCTCGCTGTTCCTGTTGGTTAGACAGCATAAAAAAGAAGTTTATTTAAAAATAAGAGTGGGTACGAGCCTACGGTTGATTGCTCGACCCTGTCACTACATTTAGCCTGATGAGAAAAGAGATGATGTTCACTGCACATGTATTTCCTGCCTAGTCCATACATAGGAGCAAAGTGTAAAAGCGCTTTCCACACCAGCAAGCAGTGAGCGAGACTCCAGCACTTGTGAAACGGCGAATAAAGAAAGTAAATTTTCCCGCCTTGCATCTTCAAAAGCTTCTTTAGAAGTTCTATAATGTATCGTAGTGTAAACTAATACAAAGGTTCAGAAGGGTAAATAATTTCAAATTTATATTCCAAGTGTATCTAAAATCAAATTCAAATAAAATCTATATTTCAATTTAAAGTGAGCATCATTTAAACAGCTGTTATTACTGTTAAATTACATTCGGTGGTAAATAAATACAGCAATAACAACCTTTTTCTGCACGGTTCAAAGTGAAATTGAAAAGCGCATGTCTACATGTTAGAGTGACAGTTAATTCCAAGCTACTTTTTTTGGGGTTTTATTTATATATTTCTTTTGAAAGATAACCGAAAGTTCAAGTCATCCTGAAATAATCTTACCTGCTTGTCTTGCTCAGCTCAGGAGAATCACTCTCACAGTAGGAGATTCCACACACTCCACCACTGGACTTTCTTTGAATATGGAATATAAGCAACGTCACGAATGTTGGAGACATCCCTCAAAGGAACAGGAAATTATTACGAACAAGGTGGAGCAACAAAGACCAATGCATAATTATGCTACAGGCTATCAACATTAGCCATTAAGGTATTAATTGATTTTTTTAAAACCATTTTTAACTTGTGATCAAAAAAGATGTGTTAACTAAACTCAGGCACGTAACGTCTGAAACATTTTATGAGTGAAACAAAGAAGTGACAGTGGGTTCGATATCAGATCAGGATGTCCACATGGTCTCTGACTTGTTGTTCTATTTAAGGAGCTGTTACTCCATCTGGTGGCCGAATAATAAAACTACTTTTCTTTTCTTTATTTTCACTGTATCTGTATCTCCCACAATCATTCAAATAAGTCTGTACAAGATAACTATCTCTCTTTACTACAACCACACGTACAACTTAAACATTAGGTATTCTTTTAAGGGACGTAATAGTAAAAATACATGAATGAAATGAACCTGGCTAAACTACGCATGCTGAACTGCTGAATATTAGATGAAACATTCATTAACGTGCTAACACACACACACACACACACACACACACACATACACACACACATACACACACACACATACACACACACACACACACACATACATACACACACACAAGCACGCACACACACACACACACACACACACACACAGTTATGCTTCGATGACTTCACAGGGACATTGACTCACATTCGTTTCCTGGAGACTCATCCTAACCTTAACATAACCCTAAACTAACCTTAACTTTAAACCAAGTTTTTTATTCTGAAATTAATGATTTACATTAAGGGGACTTGCTTTTTGTCCCCATGAGTGAGGTGAGTCTCCAAACCATGAGGAATACCTGGACCTCACAAACACACGCACACGCACACGCACACACA